>NC_092569.1:23632167-23912167 GCF_037975245.1 Apostichopus japonicus | reverse complement strand
TGGCCCTACCAGTGTATATGGTTGGTCATATATCTGGCCCTGTCAGTGTATCTTGGTCCTGTCAGTATATCTGGCCCTGTCAGTACATGCAGCAAAACCAGTATATCTGACCTTGTCAGTATATCTGACCCTTTTAGTACATGCGGCACAGCAAGTATATCTGGCCTTGTCAGTATAACTGGCCCTGTCAGTATATCTGGCCGTGTCAGTATGTTTGCCCCTGTCAGTACATGCGGCACATCCAGATTATCTAGCCTGGTCAGTACATGCGGCACAGCCAGTTTATCTGGCCCTGTCAGTATATGGCCTTGTCAGTATATTTGGCCCTGTCAGTATATATCTGGCCCTGTCCATACATGCGGCACATCAAGTATATCTGGCCCTGACAGTACATGCAACATAGTCAGTATATCTGGCTCTGGCAGTATATCTGGCCCTGACAGTACATGCGGCACATCCAGTTAATGTGGCCCTGGCAGTATATCTGCCTTGTCAGTATATCTGGGCCTGTCAGTATATCTGGCCTTGTCTGTATATCTGGCCTTGTCAGTATATCTGACCCTAACAGTTCATACGGCACAACCAGTATATCTGGCCCTGTCAGTATTTCTGGCCCTGTCAGGGTATCTGACCTTGTCAGTATATCTGGCCCTAACAGCACATGCGGCACAGCCAGTTTATCTGGCCTTGTCAGTATAGTTGGCCATGTCAGTATATCTGGCGTTGTCATTATATCTGGCCCTGACATTAAATGTGTCATCGCCAGTATATCTGGCCCTGGCAGTATACCTGGCCTTGTCAGTATATCTGGCTCTGTCAGTTTATCTGGCCCTGATATTAAATGTGTCACAGCCAGTATATCTGGCCCTGTAAGTTCATGTGACATCGGTCACTTTTCATAGAAATGAACTTCTAATATTCGATGATATGAATCCTGAGATGTCTAAGCCCTAACCAAATAGAGCCACGACACTACTCTTTTTCCAAATGTGTGTGTGTGTGGGGGGGGGGAGGGGCATTTGATAGTTTGTCCGCCACCCATCGAAATGGACTGACGCCCATGCATTAAACGAAGGTAAACAGAATCACAAATCCATCTAAAGTACCAGAGTTTGCATGTTTACTACATTAATGAATGTAAAACGCCATATGTCACGTGGTCAATGGAGTACAACGGGTCAAAACTTGTTATGAGAACTTTCAAAATAAATATGACGAAAGCAACAATGAAGTGGAAAGATTTTTATAGTTTTTTGGGAAAGTACGCCGGTATCGAAATTTATGTAACCGATGAAGTCCATATTAAAGGACGTGATCGTTATTGGTAATGATGTCCCATAAGATGTGTGTATAATACCTAACGGGGATAAATTAGGTTTTCTTTAAACTCGAAATGAGCCACCCACCCCCCCCCCCCCCCCCCCCCCCCGCCACCCCGCCACCCCTCTACTTCCTCCTCCGGCTATGTTATTTGCGTTAAATATGAATAAGATAAATTATGGTATTGAAATACTTAAATACTATGTTGATATTGTTACCGTGGGGACCGCAGTTGTTGGCAATGTACAAACCTCCTTTAAAGAAGAGAAGTCCGTGAAGATGAATGGCAAGAGTTGCTTTAAAGTATTACCTTGACGCTGATTAAGATATACAATCGTCATGCTGTTACACTGTCACTGAAATGCTTTTACATTTACACCCAATCAGCATCTCGAATTATCTGTGCAACCGATTACGAAGTGCTAAGTACACAAGTAATACACGTCCGTGTCGCGGGCAACATCTCTAACGGTGTGGCATTATATTGTTAAGAATGGTTAAGTGTATAAAAAGCCCGGGGTTATGACGAAATTCTTCCACTTCAGTTCTCGTCAATTTTTATTTGATTATGCTATAACTATAACATTATGACGCATATGCTATTCAATTCAAACATGTACCTCTAATTCTAAGCAATGGATTCATTTTGTAAACATAAGGGTCGGAAATCTTATGTTCCTATTGTTGCATATTCAGGCATATCTAAAATAAATTCCGTTCTTTTATGTAAACACGGGGAATTCTTTCACGCGGTGTATATAGAGGCAAACACTTTAAGCACGCATGACCATGACAATGACGCTTGCGGTAAATTCAACTGTGTTGAGAGACAACGTAGCGGTTGGTGGCACTCGCACTATTGGTGTTCATTTTGCGATAGTAATCAGCGATACTGCAATCGATTTCGATACATCAGCAGCTTTGACACCCTCTGCATCGACGGTAACTTAAATGGAAACTTCATTGGAGCAGATGCAGAGATCTTAGAGAATCGTTGTATGTGCTGTAATCTTCGTTGAGATGAGGATTCGTCTATCATCTTGAAGAAGGCATATGTTAACGAGAAACAAATTGAACAACAGTCCTAAAATCAGAGACATAGCATTAAGCACAGAAAGCAATAAAATGAACAATGTCAAACACAAATCGTTTACCTGTTTAGTGTTATATGTACAACTACAAAACAGATCAGTTGTAACATTTCACATGACTATTAATCAACTATGTTAAATGAATAACTTAACAATGTTGTTGTTACCTAACGTTCTGAAAGCATCCGTGTATGGAGTTGACTAGCTATGAATTTATGACTATACTAACAGGCTTTTTGCTCTCGGGAATGATCGATACATCATAGGCTATATCACTGTGACACTTCACTAAAAAAGAAACTAAGTAATGCATTCTTTACTAGTAAGATTCTCCAAACTGAAAAAATTGTGGAACTTTGTTGGCTACGACATAGACTACTCAAACGAGACGACGAACATATTTAATATCGTAAATTCCTTTTAAACATTCACGTCATTTCTTTAATTTGTCTATTTTAAGTGTGTATAAGCGCACATGATGTCAGAAAGCAGTTCCACCAGGATAGTGAATACGGAGTGGACGCTAAGACCAAATATAACTTTCAACTTTCGGTATCGTTAATATTACCAAGAGAAATGTTAATAGAATAAACGAAAAATGAAACTAAAAGAACGGAACGTACACCAAAGTTACTCTGGTCAAGAATATTAATGACGACCATACGTACAATCCCTACAAAGATTTTTATGAAGCAACGCTTTCCCGCCATGGGTCGCGAAGCAAAAACAAGTGCGGGTCGTGAGCCCGGTAGTGGAAGACAAAGGTCAAATCACACAAGCAAACAAATTAGCATTGTGGCCATAGCACGTATACCATAATAACAATATGACCCAATAATACATACACAAGTAGGTAATCCAGGCAGTTGTTCCATTACAACTCCCTGGGTAAACATAGATTACTTGTCTGTAGTCTATCTATTAATGTAAAGTGATAAAGGTCAAAGCAGATCAAAATTATTTTGCTAGTTACTCCTTGACCATAAGGCTGATGGACTTCAAACAGTGGGCATGCACGTGCTTAGGCATAGGTTGTTGCGCATGTGTGACTAATAACGTCATAGGGCCAAAGGTCACAGGTCTAATAACCCCAAAAACACAGTAATGTGGCCATTACACGTATTACTTATTTCCTTATCGTCAATAGGACTTATATTTAGAATTAAGTTAAATTAACCTAGAGCAGAACCTGACCAGAAAAGTATGAACTTGATGATCCTCTTTCACGACAAACTTCTTCAAGTCAATTAGCATTGACTGATAACTTAGGACGGAACGCAGAAACGTTTTCAACAAGACAACGTTACGTAACAAACTGTAATACTTATATACCTTTACATCGTAAATTTCAATCATAATTACTTCATCACTTCTGTGAATTGTATGTTCTTTGACAATGTCCGTCGTAAGTTATCAGTCAATGTTGATTAACTTGAAGACGTTTGTTGTGAGAGAGAAATCACCTCGTTTTTAAAAATTAACCAAATCTAATGCGATTTAGAAGTATTGAAAAAAATGTGGTGGCGCTAGACCGATGCATACATTCACATTCTCTCTACAAAATGTGGCAAAATACGCTGAAAAATAAAATTGTTATGTTTCTTCTTACAGGGGCGAATCCATGATTTTTTAACCCGGGGGGCGCGAATTACTATCTAAGCGGAGCGCCACCATCAGTTAATTGACGCGCAGCGTACCAAGAAAATTTCAAGTTTTGATACCCCCAGATCACCGGAAATGGCACTTCTCGGGCTTGAAACTGACCAACCAGATGTACACTTTTGCCTAAGAACCAAGTATCTCCAAATAGTTTTGTTTTCATGTATAACCTGTTTGAGGATTGTCACCAGTCACACATCATGTTCGACCTCATCACATATCCTGTGGATCATTGCTTTTATAGGTGATTCTACGTCGCGGCCCACAATACCCGTCAGCCCCACTTTTTAAGGTTTTAAGTCCATTATTTGTTAAGAATTTGAAAATTCACATTTCTCGTGAATAAATTCACTTCAACACATACCCATAATGTTGCACAAAATTTCATCTAAGGACAACCAATATAGAAAAACCACCTTCAATCCCTAACAGACCGGTCAAAAACTGCACGAGTATAGAGGGAAGTGTGATGAAGAATGATATGATGATATGATACGGTCTTGGATCCACTACATGATATTCACAGGAGAGGTGCTCAATTCTTTTTAGATTCATTGTATGAGTTACGGTACTAGGTTTGGGGTAACAATTAGCATTCAGGTCGAAGTGTATAACATGTTATCTCTGGATGGCAGTGTTGCATCGAAGGACATAGGTCTAGTGCAGTTCGCATATAGATGCTGGTCTAATACCGAAATGCGTCATGTTCGAGACCAGCCACAGTTGGTTTCATAGCACAATTGTACAATTGTTTAAGGCGTCCATACACACATGCGTTATGATAGACCACATATAGTATATATATGTATATATATATATATATATATATAGTATATATATATATATATATATATATATATATATACATATACATATACATATACATATATATATATATATATATATATATATATATATATATATATATATACATATATATTAATTTGCCTTTGTCGTTTACCTCCATTGCATTAACATAAAGTCTGCTCAAAGTATTTCTTTCGAGATCCGGCTTTAGGAATCACAAATGATTTCGAGTTGGTTAGCATCATGTTTGATCTCTAGAGTAAGGCAAAATATGTCGCCAAAAACAGAACTAGTATTGTTCAATACAGGTGACAAACGCCTACAGTGGAATTACGACCTTCCTTACCGGTTTCGAACCTCTGGACATACAATCAGCGTCCATAGCCTAGTGGTTAGGGTGTCCGCGTACAGAGCGGACGGCCCGTGGTTCGAATCCCGGTGGAGGCTGAAAGTTTTTTCACTGTTCTTGATTTTCCAACTCATTACGATTTTCATTTATATATATTCATTTGCCTTTGTCGTTTACCTCCATTGCATTAACATAAAGTCTGTTCAAAGTATCTCTTTCGAGATCCGGCTTTAGGAATCACAAATGATTTCGAGTTGGTTAGCATCATGTTTCATCTTTAGAGTAAGTGGAATTACGACCTTCCTTACCGGTTTCGAACCTCTGGACATACAATCAGCGTCCATAGCCTAGTGGTTAGGGTGTCCGCGTACAGAGTGGAAGGCCCGTGGTTCGAATCCCGGTGGAGGCTGAAAGTTTTTTTCACTGTTCTTGATTTTCCAACTCATTACGATTATTATTTATATATATTCATTTGCCTTTGTCGTTTACCTCCATTGCATTAATATGTATATGTATATATATATGTATATATATATATATTTATATATATATATATATATATATATATATATATATATATATATATATATATATATATATATATATAAATATATATATATATTTTATTAGTGAGAGAGGAAACATGGAAACGTCAAAATGGCGTTGTCGGTATAAGGGGCTGGGTGAGGCGCACGCCCCTTCCGAAATCATCGATCCGTCACTGGCTACGCTGTGTATATAATAGGGATCAGCCCTGTAATTATGTCACTGTTCCTATTCCTCTTCCCGGTTTCTTGCCGTTTTTCTACTCCCTCCTTTTCTTCTTTTTCTCTCTTTCTTCTTTTTCTTTTCCCTTCCTTCCTCCCCTTCTTTCCCTCTTTTTTCCCTTTTTTCTTCTCTCTTTTTTTCTCTCCTCTTTTCTTACCCGGGGGCGCGCTCCCCCAATGCCCCCCCCCCCCTGGATACTATATGGGCATTTACTGATCTAATGAATGGACATCTTCAGTACAGTCTATACAGTCAATACAGTATATCAATAAAATAGCTAACCGTCTACCAAGCAATGCTACAACATCATTTACAAGAATCAGCATTAATGTTGTTGAACTACTATGATTACTTCTTTTTTTTCAACTTGAAGGAAAGTGCATTGACTCGAACGGAAGACTACAACCTTATGTTACTTGTAATTTGTACATGCAAGTTTATTTGTAGTAGAAGATGCATAGACAAAAATGTTGGTATTATAACGGTTGGTCGAATGATAAATATAATATAACATGTAAATATTTGTTACTTTGTTTTGTCTAGTAATTATAGAGAGAAACTGGTCAATGTCCATTTGGTTTTTAAAATTTATTAACGGGAGAACGATGGATGAAGTGAAGAAGTTCGGAGGGGGTGGGGATTATGGAAGGGATACAGTCGCTGGAGTAGGGAGGGGGTTCTGGAAGGGAATGTTTCATGGGCAATTGGCGACGAGTGACAATAAGTGTAGGATGTAAGTTGACCAACACCTCGTGATGTCATGTTAGGAGTATTCGTCATTGTAATACTATAGATATATATATATATGTATATATATATGTATATATATAAATATATATATATATATATATATTTATATATATATATATAAATATAAATATATATATATAAATATATATATATATATATTTATATATATAAATATATATATATAAATATATATAAATATATATATATATAAATATATATATATATATATATATATATATATATATATATATATATATATATATGTATATATATATATATATATATTTTATATATGGTCAATTCCATGATAAGGTCAACATCATACCAAAAAATTTAAAATCATTGTACATTAAAATTGTATAAGTTTCCAATAAATAGAATACTTGTAGTTACTAAAAATAATTTTTTCACCCCAGAAACATCATTTGTTTGATTATGGGGTCGTTAATAACAAATGGTTCCCGTAGTAACTAAATTATGAAAAATACAGTGAAATTTCATTTTGTGCAGATTTGTACATATTAATCATAGGTATCATCAGTGTTTTGGACTAATTATATTTGCTATAGCATAGTGCTCACTTAATAGCTTCAATTTTTTTTCTACATCAAGGCATTAGACAATAGTGGTGAATTGAAAACACCCTCGATTTACTGTCACGCGAGTCACAAAATTTACTGTTTTTGTTTTTTTTCTCCTTGCCTGCACAATAGTTTTACTCCAAATAATGAATATCAAGTCTTCACATAGATACCAAAAGGATTACTGAATTTTCCTTTCCAGAAGATATTCAAATTTTGTGGAAAATCACCCTTTACGAATGTCACGCGAGTCACGTCACGCGAGTCACGTCAATTCAAGATAGTGTTTCTACCTATTAACTGTGTGTTGGACTAATTATATTTGCTGTAGCATAGTGCTCACTTAATAGCTTCAATTTTATTTTGACATCAAGGCATTAGACAACAGTGGTAAATTGAAAACAGTAAACACCCTCGATTTACTGCCACGTGAGTCACAAAATTTACTGTTTCTGTTTTTTTTCTCCTTGCCTGCACAATAGTTTTACTCCAAATAATGAATATCACGTCTTCACATAGATACCAAAAGGATAACTGAATTTTCCTTTTCAGAAGATATTCAAATTTTGCAGAAAATCACCCTTTACGAATGTCACGCGAGTCACGTCACGCGAGTCACATCAAATCAAGATAGTGTTTCTACCTATTTACTGTGTGAAATTTTGCAGGGATGTTATAGTGTGATGAATGAATCACTGATTAAAGATATCATATATGCATTCCCCTTTAATTAGGCAACTTGAATAATATGGGCACACATAATGCAACTAATTATGATAATTTCATTTGAAGTATCAGAATTTAAAATCATGAATATTTATTCGCAATATAATGCCTATTTTATCACCACATTTGGAAAGTTAGCACTTGTCATTGATTTTTAAGTAAGATACAAAAACATAATCTATATTTGTATCTGGCAATGCCATGTGCTATGACTTGACAACCTTAAGGTTTTAACTGCTCAATCATTCCCAAAATCCTATGAGCGAATGTATCTTCTCAAGTATTACACTTTTGGTTTATTCAAATATGACAAATGAGAATGGTAATTTGAATCACATTTTGATAGATCTCTTTCTTCTATAACTCTCAAATGAGTGACTTCAACAGACTAAATGTTGTTACAAATATTAATTGACAAGATATATTGCCTGAACAACTGTACTACCCATACAGTATATTACCTACTGTCTGCAGTCATGAAGGTAACTCGGGGACATAATATCATCTGGACATTCCCAAGGGAAGTACCTTTTGGGCACTTTCTAGACCAATGAATGTTATATTTCACTGTGCAAGATCTATACCTTTGATTCACTACTGCATTTGGTCTAGAACTATCCGAAAAGTGAACTAGTCACGCGAGTCACGTTTTCTTGTCACGCGAGTCACAATACATCTTCATCGTTATTTTCATGCATTACAACATTTTTTCAAAGTTGCATAGCAATTGAGGTAGAGGTGTTTTTCAACTTCGGTATGATTACAAAAAGTGATTGGAAATATTTTAACAAGACATAAGAAATCGAACATTTGTGTGTGCATTCTGATTTTTGCTAATAGTAACTGTCACGCGAGTCACGTTTAGTTTTTCGCCAATTTCACCCCCAATACTTGAGGTATAAATATTTTTTGTCTACTGTTGTAAGCATTAAGGCTTACCTTACTGACTACATGAATGCTTTTCTCCCAGATAATTTCTTTATTTGTTTAATGATATTAAATAGAGAGGAATTTTAGTAAAAATGTCACGCGAGTCACCGTGGAATTGACCATATATATGCGGACAGGTCTTGAGGAGGAGTTGGGTTAGAAGGAATACGAGAAATGCCTGAAATAATACATAAAAATGGACAATGAAATAATTTAGACTACATCTATTGCACAACAGACTGTAGAACAAGAAAGATATTAGATATATATTGCATTACCACAGCGACTCTATTCTTCAATACAACCATGGAGCTATAAACAGATAGCTTATATCTCCATGATACAACCAACATAATTATACATTTTACTTTGATATATGCAGCTTAACTTAACACATGCTAATTACATTAATTTAAAAAGAAATAAAATTCACCATAAAGACATATATCCTTAAAACATATATAGGGTAATTTTTAGTTAAGACCAGGATGTGAGCACTTTCCAAGCGCTGGAGACAATGGGGAGGGCGGGGGGGGGGGTGGGAGCGGTGGCGAGGGAGGGTTGACCAAGAGGTTTTTGGCGCAGATGCGTTCTTCAAGGGAAGATTTGGTCACTTTATCCTTCGAAAAATGTATTGCTTATCAAAGGTTTCTAGGTTTAACTGCATGATCCGTGCTTGCCTACTCAGCCGGCTCGTATATAGCCAGCCTACTTGGTGGTGCGGGGCAGAGCCAAATTTTTGTACCCATTTAAAGAGTTGGGTAGGAGGCACGTGTCCACTTTCTCCTCGTGGCTACTGTCCCGTCTATGTAAACGATATTACACATATACAGATCCATAATAGTACGTTTGGGTAGGCTTACAGAGGTATCATATCATACTGACTCATTACATATGGAGACTTGTGTTTATCTTGAAGACGACAATCAAGTTCCACGTGAAGCTTGAAACGTTGACTAAAAGTGAACATCAATGAATCAAGGTTAACTTCTTCAGAGAAATCTCGTTTTATGATTCTAGTATTGGGCTAATGAGGAAATCCTTATGAGAAGCAGATCACATCGTATCGTTCATGAAGAGTTCCGTGTTTGGGGGGGGGGGCACTTTCCACTTGCCCCCCCCATTGGGCTACGCCATTGTGCCAATACCCTTTCCCCCTTCTGCCCACCGGTTGTCGTGGTCTATATCAATTTTTACATTCTTACATTAGTAATCAAATATGTACTCAGGCAAGACAGATTTCTATGAAGAGACTAAGTTTATGGAATACTTCCAACTGTGAAAAGACACCCCAGTTTCGTTCGATAATTGAACCCAGAAAGCGATAAGGAATGGATTTGCCAATAGAAACTCTGCTGATCTGTTCTTAATATTCATATTTGTTTTTAATAACTTAATTTAATAATTTCGTTTACTTACACATAATACATTCAAAGTACTAACGAGTATCCATCTATCCATTCTATACAGTACATACAAGGATTATGACTTTAATTTGTATTTCGAAATGATTAAAAATTTGACGAAATAACGTTGACATTTATTACGTATAATATGATAATAATTTGTTAAACGATAATAATAACTATGCAGAATTGAAAACTAAGAAGAATAAACTTTAAAAACTATTCACTAATCCAACAAGCTGAATACAGGTCCATTAATTGCTTACAAAACAAGGCGCGAGTCAAGTCACTTAGAGTAAACTTTGTTGCGGTGTTTCTTATTCGTTTCAATTGTATATTCGCTCCCTCCTCAGTTGATGGTAACTGGTAATAGAGAAACTGGAGTGTTTGAAAGAACACTTAGTAATAGTACTAGTGACAGCTAAAAATGTCGACAGTAACTACAATTCAATGATATTATCGTAACGCTAAATTACATCATAGAGACGTGACGATGATGCAATGGTCATTAAACTATAAGTCACTGATATATATGTCGAATCAAAGGATGCTTTACTAGAAAGTAAAATTTAATAAGGCTTCTTGAATGATTTCCAGATGTGTTGAATCAAAGGTTGTTTCAGTAGAATGTATAATTTAATAAGGCTTCTTCAATGATGTACAGGTGTGTGATGTGTTCGTTATATTTTTCAAAAGAAGAAGAAAAAAAGAAACTTCATAAATCCTGATAGATGTATATCTAGAGAGGTCTTATCTTCATCTCAGTGTACGTGATGTTATACTCGCCTCCAGGCAGGTTAGCCCATTTTATCCCTGTTTGACCAGTTCCATTATATTCACCATTGAGGTTCGAAATGCTGCATCCCTTGTTCCACCAGGCACCATGCTGATCCTCTGGACATGTACCACTGTTGCTGTCGAATGTACTGAATCGATTGTTTACATGATAACTGAAAGCCTGAGCAGCATTGAAGCCTCCTGTTGGATCTGTGTATTAAACAAGAAAATCTCTGTCTTTATATGTAAATTAGTGTACTGACATTTACTCAAATAACTTTGTAATAATTTATGCATTACGTGTATACTATGATTGATCAGAGTGATATCTGAGAAAACCATATTTGGAATAATTTCGTGATATCACGATAACTTACTGTGTTATCACATCACACGAATAATTTTGCAATGTCAATTGTTCCAAATTCGTACAGTGATAAACTATCACATGATATCAATTATCATTAATTAACACTTTCGATAAATAAGTAATGAAAGTCTAGGAAAGGCAAAACCTTGAAAGACAAAATTATTATCGTCCGTCGTTAATTCTCAAGATTCTTCATTTCCCTTTATTTATTTTTCTTGGAGGGGGGGGGAGGGGTGAGGAGGGGGAAGTTTTTACAGATGGGTTGGGTTGACGGCTGAGATATTTTTAACCATCATGACAAAAACGTCACAAATATGAAAAAAAATACAGTTAAAATGGAAAACATAAGATTTCGACGATTCGTCAAAATGTTAGCAAATTTTTAGATTTTGTAAATTTTAACGAGAAATAATAAGGCTGTGGGCAGAACAATAATTTTCTGATTGTTGACGTTTGTAATTTCAGTGCAATGTCCCTTCTAAGCTTCCGTAGAGTTTGGGACACGCGTAATGTATATACAGATCGAATAAAATGCCGAATAATGCATTATGGTGATGTTTTAATCTTAAGGAAACCATATAATCAACATGTTGAGCAATGCACATGGCATAACACTTAGGATAGGGCGGTCTAAGCTTATCAAAGCCTGATACGTTTGTCATCAAAAGACCAGAACGGTGCTATAGTTGGCCGGTGTTATGACTGTAAATATAATCTATTTTAAACGAACCTGTTGTTCCATTGAAATTTCCCACTTCAGACAGTGTGTAATTGTCACTTTCATCGTTGATGCGGAACAAGTCATACTTCGCGTAGTATGGAACTCCATTCACGTTCACCAGATCAATTCGGATTTGATAGTCACCTTGATTGCTGAGGTAATAAAGCTTGTCATTTCCCAACCAAAACTCATGGTCCAGCTCACCGAAGCCTTCTTTATAGCTCGTCCAGTTACGATAGAAGTCAACGGACCCATCAACACGACGTTGAAAGACCTGTATGTTTGATCAAGCAAGAATAAAGCAAATCCCAATTTGAAACTGACTGAAAACATATTATTTGAAAGCTATAAAATATTATAGTTCATAACGGAAAAAATGTGATGAAAATATGACTCTTAAAAGCAATGCAATGGCTTACTGCTAGACATGAAACCACTGAAACTTCAATCAAATGATGATACGTCATAGCTTTTTTTATATCCCCAGATCAATTTTTAAGTAAAAATAATGTGATCTTTCCATTTGTATACCCCCATTCTATATTCCAACATTAACATACACAGATCGATACCCACGAAGGAGTCTATACAATAACTGTACAGGCGCATGCGCACTTCGTACTTTCGTAATCTAACGAACCTCTCTGTGATTGCAATAGAAGCCTTCGTCTGCAGTAATGTTGACACCCTCAATTTCAATTTACTCACTATTTGCATAAGGGGTTAAATATGATTCCCAGTTAAATAAAAAAACTATGTTATTCCAAGGATCCTGTCGTGAAGCACTTCAAAGAGCCTATGAATTCCCGGGTTTCATGTAGGATTTAGCGTGTATTAAGTGTACTAGTAATACATAGTATATATCGTAAATCGATTAGGGATACATCATAGACTTACCATGCATCATTCCCGTCCAAAAGTGTACTAAATATCATCTATAACATAATTATGATGTCATACTAGACTTACCGTCAATCCTCCTCCGTCAGTCATATGATACATATACAATATATCGTCTGTATTATAGGATGTCGTACTAGACTTACCGTCCATCCTCCTCCGTCAGTCATATTATACATATACAATATATCGTCTATACTATAGGATGTCGTACTAGACTTACCGTCCATCCTCCTCCGTCAGTCATATTACATAAGACCCCAAAGGGCGATCCAGTCCAGTTAATTGGTTTGATGGTATATATACCATTGTCAGTGAAGTTAGCATCGAAGTAATCCAGGCAGTTGGTCATCTGCATACATGTCTCTCCGTTACCTTGGTAACCTCTTTCACAGTAGCATTTGCGTACACCGTTGCGCTTGTCACATTCTGCACTAGAGCTGCAAGTGTACGCTTCATTCACTCGTGTATTGCCATTGGTACACGTAAACTTCTTTGTACAATTTTCATTGACTTCAAAAGAACCATGATCCTGAAGGGAAATACAAATTAAATGTTGACATTACGAAACAGCAATTGAGAGTTGTCAAAATTATTGAATTCTATGGATTACTCACCTAGACGAAGTCAGTCACGTGGTGCAAATCGCAGTGATTGTGGTAAAAAGAACTAAAACCATTTCTATTACTGTATTTTATCTTAGGAATTGAAAGAGAATATAACGTCTACTTTATTGTGGCCTGGACACCGATGTCAGTTCCAATCGATTTAACACTGAGTTCCCTATTACATTACAGGCGCTAAAACAGCCGGATGCCGCATTTCCATTCCAAAGGATGAAGGAATATCTTTGGATATTGTGGATTCAATATTCATCATGAAATTTTCATAAATAATTTCATTGATAATTTCAGGAGGACAGTGTATAATAAATCAAATAAAGACACAGAATCCTAGTGGTAGTATTTCTCATCACATATATAAAAACAGTATAAATGTTTACGAGCATCAAAGAACCATGCAGGTTGCCCATATCTTGAAGTGCCGTCAAGATAAAGAATATATTTACTCCAATAAGGTGATATTTCTCAGAAAAATGTTCAGTTAAAAATTTTGTTCAAAAAAAAAAAAAAAAAAAAATTAAATAGTGATCTATGATATCTCGAAAATTCAATATTTTTCATAACAGATGATTAAACTTGACGACTATTCACGTCTCGTCATTTCATTATTTACAAATGTACAATTTGACGATTTTATGAAAAAATGTTGCCATGACAACGTATTACATCTTGTCATTTCAACATTTTATACAAAATGAACAATTTTCAGACAAATCAATTTGCCAAATTATTTGGTTTAGATAGTGTTAACTTGATGGCACTTTTAAGCTGCCGTAGGAACTAGAGGAACAGTTGTCTTTGAAGTCCATTTGTGGTCAAAGTTTGACAGATATCGTACAAATATATGTATATATATATATATGTTTATATATATATATGTTTATATATATATTCTTTCCTTTTCATTAGCCATTAAAAAAACTTTCTATGGGTGTTAACCTAAAGAGTGTCAACAACGTTATGCTAATTTCAAGTTCATACTGTGGGCAAATGTCTTGTGTTAAACGTCTTCCAATTAGCGGAACCCGTGCTATTTTAACTACGAAAAGTACAAACGACTTGACCCACAAACTCCACACACCGATGGGGCGTATCCGGTAGATGCCAATAACACTATTGAGTTGTGCCACACCTCTATTTGGGGAGTATCGGTAGATATATACCCTGTGTATTATTTTCCAATACTTAACTACAGATGTATCAATATCACACAGTGTAATCGCATCATGTTGTCGATATAAAGTTAATCTATGCCAATAGCTCACTCAGATGCTTTATGAGGTACAATGAAGCTTATGATCACTATATACTTAGTGAAATAACTGGGGACTCTTATCCATAAACATGTAATGAAAATAATAGGCTTAATTAAGATGTAAATGTCTCCAAGTTTGAGTAAAAATGCTGCAAAGCTGATACTAGGTTCTGTTATCTTTCTGCCAGTTTTGAAGAATTTGTAGTAATAAATATAAATTAATATCTCACCAAAATAGTAATATTCTCCATGAAAACGGAACAACTCTGATTAATGCTCGTCTGTGTAGTTTGCACTCCTGCAGGTAGAGTTGTACTAGGGTCGCTGGTGGTCGATGTCACGTCGACAGTGCTTTGTGTTGAGCTGATGATGGCCACAGAGGTTGTCTCGGTGTGGATGGTGGGTTCACTTGCAGTATCGACATCTTTTCCTGTGAACGTTACATCACTACCTACATCGTTTGTGTATCCGACCTCTTCCGTTGGTGTGTTGGTTGATTCTTCCTTCACGGTAGACCTACTTTCTGCAGGTCCCGGTGTAGATGCAGGTCCCGGTGTAGGTCGGGTGCATCGAAAATAACCGCGAACACCAGAGTCATCATCCGCTGATCACGATGGAAAATTAAATATATATAAAAGAAAGAAAGAAAAATATAAACGTCGATGGAATGATTTTACAACTCGTAGGCTGCAATACGATAATTGGATGTTATATAAACTAAACCTTTCTTGGCCGAGTGTATGAATGCCAAGACTATGTCAGAATGAGTTTTGTTCAAATTTTAAAAATATGTCATATAGTCTATGAAATATATCTACTCATCACCACAAAATACATACCATTCTATATGACTACATGCATGTTGGCACTCATTACAAACGTTTTTTTTTTGCATGACCTAATCATGTACTTTAGTGCAGTGCACATGTAACTTTGTATTACATGATTTTCGTGAACGCATTAACTTTGTTCTATAATAATAGAACAAGAACTAATGACCCTCATTCAATATGTCTGTGACATATATTCTCTTGTTTCTGAAGTATACTTTTAGTCTGGATAGTTATAACCAAAGATAACAGTTTTCTTCAAATTGATCAATTTAACAGAACGTAACTTCTGAATATAATATGTGTTATTGGAGATAAACGCCTTAATTAAAGCCCACCCTAAAGCATGTAGACATGAATTTTTTCTTTAAAATGAAAATCGGAAGTATACTTTTAGAATCTGGTTCAATGTATTAAAATGCGGCTAAAACTCATGGGTCAGATTTCGTCACCAATAATGACGTCATATTCCCAATTTCCATGTCATATCATTGTTCCTTGGGGTAAATATTTACACATTGTAATTAATTAAAATCTGTTCATTTTTGTCAATAGGGACCCAAGTATTGACAGATAGGTATTGAAATGAGGTTTTAATTTTTATTATTTTTTTTTTATAATTGAGCTAATTATGTAAATATGCAAATGAGGTTATGATACATACACTGTACTTTCCTTTGCCCATTTGAAATTATTTTGATGAAATCTGCTGGACTTTTGATAGTTTGATGAGTTCAAGACATGGTTATTTTATACTGTAAGTAAAATATAATTTGATGTTTGAATGTGAGAAATATGACTGATTTTTTGACGTTTTGTTAAATTTTCATTCACGAATAAATTATTTATTTTACAGGCTACCAAATTTAGGGTTTATATCAAAGTTATGGTCTCCATGCTGGTCAAGGGCTCTTCTGGAGTGATAAGTATAGGCTGTTGTTCATCCACATCATATTTGGCACCTCAGTTGTTGCTGTAACTGGAGCAAGGGTCTAATAAAAGGCTAATTAGTATGCGCATAAGTACAAAATTTGTATATACAAACAATACACAAAAAAGGGAAATAAATTGCTTTGACTTTTGAAATTCCTATTCAAACTTAATAAACCAGTTCATTCCCCTCCCCTCAATCATATCTACTACCAGGTTGCCAACCCCCCTCCCTTATACCCCTCCCTCCAAACTACTTGACATGTATTTAGGGGATAAATACGAGGGGAACCAGTCTTAAATTTGATTTGAGACCGATGATGACATCATCGAGGAAGCTGAGCGGACCGAGGCGATAGCCGAGGTCCGCTGCCCTTCTCGATGACGTCATCAGAGGTCTCAAATCAAATTTAAGACCGGCCGGGTACCCTCGTTTTTATCCCCATTCATAAATGACCCTCACAAATGTTAGAAAACAGCATTTTTTTGCTAATTTTTGCTGATCTGTATTTAATTCTCCTTATGCCTCCCTTGATCTTTTTCCTGAATGACTTATAGTCACCTCATATGTAATACAGCATTTTCTTCCCACGAACATTAAGAGTGATAAAATACGAATGGAGCAATGTCGTTTGTTCTTAAATTTTGGTAGTTTAATCAATTCAAACACTACAAAATGGAGGGAAAAGACAATTAAATAAGAACTGATGAACAAATTTCTAAAGATAACATTTTAAAACTTTTTTTTGACCTACCAGGTCAAATTGCGCAATAAACAGATGCTGAGTTGTGTGTGTTCTGGAAAGTCCGTAAATGCTACAACAGTTAGGCTAGCAACGTTGCCTGTTGCTAACATTCTTTTGAGTAGAACTCGTCTATCCCTGGTCGGTAGATGAACCATTCAATAAAACATTTACTGGGCCTGAGAATGAGCAGTTTTTGAAGAGGTTCCGAGCCCCATTGTTCGACAGGTTTTGACTTGTAGTAACCACAGTGTTATTGCGAGTCTGAAAGATCGCTAGGCCTGGTCCCTGGTCAGTCATGTCGTTACTGCTAGTAGTAGCATGGACACTTCGAAGTTCGGACACCTAAGCCTTAAAACACCCCAAAACTATATCTTCTGGTCTAAATCACCTGAAAATATACTTGATATGGTGGGAGAATTGTGTTATATTACAATACACGGCCAAACTTACTTTCCTGCAAACTGTTTTCACGTTGTATTCCAAGAAGATTCTTCGTGATTGTGGAACTGGTATTTTTTTGCTAGAGTATTGCGAAGTTCGGACACCCAACCTACAGTGTGGGGCTGGTGATAAAATTGGTGGCGCATTTGCTCTTTCAGTAATTATAACAGACTTCATAGATCTCCGTCATTTTATTGACAAATATGTAAGTACTTTCTTGCACACAGGTCATTTTGGAGAGAAAATAACTGTAGCTTCTTACTTTTTGGTGAAATTTGGCTCTTCCTGTAGGTTGTCATGGTGAAATCATGTATTTCTTAGGGTGTCCAAACTTCGCAGTGTTCCGAACTTCGCAATACTGGCTATAGTTGTCGTGCCTATTGTTAGGCTTAGCGACAAGGTTCTTCTGTTATAGTGTCAACATTGGACGCTTTACGCTTCGGTTCTTCGTTGAAGCACCTCGATAAGGTTGCTGACATTGACTCTAGCTCAAAATTAAGCTCAAAATTAATCCCTTAGTCATTTCATGTTACTCGAAGTATTTAGCTGGATGATTTAAGAAGTACGTACAGTGTGTATTGAGACTCGGTGTGTGTGAAAACATATACAGTACTACTGCTGTAACTAATTGCAAGTAGGCTATATATACTGTACAGTATTCTTTTGCAATTTGGAACATTTCTTTGCCCATAAACATATTTGCATATACTCATGGCAACGTTACACCATGTCTTCACTTCTTTTAATTATGACTTCATGATTGCCACGGCAACAAACCAGTGTTTGTCTAACATTTCGATCCTGAAGCAATTCTCCTCTCTATACACTCGACCAGTCTCGAATCGCATTCGAGACTGGTCCAGTATACAGAAAGTTGGTTTAGGCATTTATGAATATGTAATACAATGGTAGTCAAGCGTACCTATTGCACTACTACAGTACATGTATACACAATACATACAGTGTGGCTTACCATATCAGGATTTCATCGTCAGAATCTTCTTCAGATTCAGCGATGTCGTCATCCTCCAACGGCTGGATGGTCAAATTGCCCATAAAAAGAAGGTCTAACGCCTCTTTTTAGTATTTAGCCATGATAATATGTGCTAAATAGTTACCGTTTCAATTACGTGAGTGATAGCGTTGACCCTAAGCCTCATTGAAGGTAGCAGCCACTAAGAGCAGACACTAACAGCAGCCATTAAGAAAAAAAGGACAGTAAGACATGACACACAGTACTACAACTGCGGTCGTGTGTGTTTGTTATAACCAGTGTTACCAGCGAGAGTTGACGAAAAAACGCTAGATTGGCGAAAATAAAACCCCAAACGCGCTGTATATACTTAATGTGTAATGATCAGAAAAATGATTTTTTTTTCAAAATCGATTAACTTTAGTTATGGAGCCTACTAGGATGTCCGGTTAGCACCATATTAAAGTAGAAAGGTTCATCTTTCACGTGGTATACCTCTACTATCGGTAACAAAAATGATTTCTTGACCAAAAGTGGCCTTGAAGTTTTAACCCCGATCCGGACATCACTAAACGCGCTGTATCTAAGGTGTAATGATCTAAAAAAATGATTTTTTTCCCTTCAATATCGATTAACTTTAGTTATGGAGCCTACTAGGATGTCCGGTTAGCACCACATTAAAGTAGAACGGTACTTCTTTCACGTGGTATACCTCTACCATCGGTAACAAAAATGATTTCTTGACCAAATATGGCCTTAAAGTTTTAACCCCGATCCGGACATCTCTAAACGCGCTGTATATACGTAATGTGTAATGATCAGAAAAATGGTTAATTTTTATTTATTTTTTCAAAATCGATTAACTTTAGTTATAGAGACTACTGGCATGTCCGGTTAGCACCATATTAAAGTAGAAATGTTCCTCTTTCACGTGGTATACCTCTTTTATCGGTAACAAAAATGATTTCTTGACCAAAAGTGACCTTAAAGTTTTAACCCCGATACGGACATCTCTAAACGCGCTGTATATCTAAGGTGTAATGATCCAAAAAATGATTTCTTTCTTTCTTCAAAATCCATTAACTTTAGTTATGGAGCCTACTGGCATGTCCGGTTAGCACCACATTCAAGTAGAAAGGTTCCTCTTTTACGTGGTATAACTCTACTATCGGTAACAAAAATGATTTCTTGACCAAAAGTGACCTTAAAGTTTTAACCCCGATACGGTCATCTCTAAACGCGCCGTATATACGATATGTGTAATGATCAGAAAAATTTATGATTTTTATTTTTTTCAAAATCGATTAACTTTAGTTATGGAGCCTACTAGGATGTCCGGTTAGCACCATATTAAAGTAGAAAGGTTCCTCTTTTACGTGGTATACCTCTACTATCGGTAACAAAAATGATTTCTTGACCAAAAGTGACCTTGAAGTTTTAATCCCGATACAGACCCTTCTCTAAACGCGCTGTATATACGTAATGTGTAGTGATAAGAAAAATGGTTAATTTTTATTTTTTTCAAAATCGATTAACTTTAGTTATGGAGCCTACTAGGATGTCCGGTTAGCACCACATTCAAGTAGAAAGGTTCCTCTTTTACGTGGTATACCTCTACTATCGGTAACAAAAATGATTTCTTGACCAAAAATGGCCTTAAAGTTTTAACCCCGATACGGACATCTCTAAACGCGCTGTATTTACGTAATGTGTAATGATCAGAAAAATGGTTAAGTTTTATTTTTTTCAAAATCGATTAACTTTAGTTATGGAGCCTACTAGGATGTCCGGTTAGCACCACATTAAAGTAGAAAGGTTCCTCTTTTACGTGGTATACCTCTACTATCGGTAACAAAAATGATTTCTTGACCAAAAGTGACCTTGAAGTTTTAACCCCGATACAGACCCTTCTCTAAACGCGCTGTATATACGTAATGTGTAGTGATAAGAAAAATGGTTAATTTTTATTTTTTACAAAATCGATTAACTTTAGTTATGGAGCCTACTAGGATGTCCGGTTAGCACCACATTAAAGTAGAAAGGTTCCTCTTTTACGTGGTATACCTCTACTATCGGTAACAAAAATGATTTCTTGACCAAAAGTGACCTTGAAGTTTTAACCCCGATACGGACCCTTCTCTAAACGCGCTGTATATACGTAATGTGTAGTGATAAGAAAAATGGTTAATTTTTATTTTTTTCAAAATCGATTAACTTTAGTTATGGAGCCTACTAGGATGTCCGGTTAGCACCATATTAAAGTAGAAAGGTTCCTCTTTTACGTAGTATACCTCTACTATCGGTAACAAAAATGATTTCTTGACCAAAAGTGACCTTGAAGTTTTAACCCCGATACAGACCCTTCTCTAAACGCGCTGTATATACGTAATGTGTAATGATCAGAAAAATGTTAATTTTTAATTTTTTTCAAAATCGATTAACTTTAGTTATGGAGCCTACTAGGATGTCCGGTTAGCACCATATTGAAGTAGACAGGTTCATCTTTCACGTGATATACCTCTACTATCGGTAACAAAAATGGCCTTAAAGTTTTAACCCCGATACGGACATCTCTTAACGCGCTGTATATACGTAATGTGTAATGATCAGAAAAATTTATGATTTTTATTTTTTTCAAAATCGATTAACTTTAGTTATGGAGCCTACTAGGATGTCCGGTTAGCACCATATTAAAGTAGAAAGGTTCCTCTTTTACGTGGTATACCTCTATTATTGGTAACAAAAATGATTTCTTGACCAAAAATGGCCTTAAAGTTTTAACCCCGATCCGGACATCTCTAAACGCGCTGTATATACGTAATGTTAATGATCAGAAAAATGGTTAATTTTTATTTTTTTCAAAATCGATTAACTTTAGTTATGGAGCCTACTAGGATGTCCGGTTAGCACCACATTCAAGTAGAAAGGTTCCTCTTTTACGTGGTATACCTCTACTATCGGTAACAAAAATGATTTCTTGACCAAAAGTGACCTTGAAGTTTTAACCCCGATACAGACCCTTCTCTAAACGCGCTGTATATACGTAATGTGTAATGATCAGAAAAATGTTAATTTTTAATTTTTTTCAAAATCGATTAACTTTAGTTATGGAGCCTACTAGGATGTCCGGTTAGCACCATATTGAAGTAGACAGGTTCATCTTTTACGTGATATACCTCTACTATCGGTAACAAAAATGGCCTTAAAGTTTTAACCCCGATACGGACATCTCTAAACGCGCTGTATATACGTAATGTGTAATGATCAGAAAAATTTATGATTTTTATTTTTTTCAAAATCGGTTAACTTTAGTTATGGAGCCTACTAGGATGTCCGGTTAGCACCACATTGAAGTAGACAGGTTCATCTTTCACGTGATATACCTCTACTATCGGTAACAAAAATGATTTCTTGACCAAATATGGCCTTAAAGTTTTAACCCCGATACGGACATCTCTAAACGCGCTGTATATACGTAATGTGTAATGATCAGAAAAATTTATGATTTTTATTTTTTTCAAAATCGATTAACTTTAGTTATGGAGCCTACTAGGATGTCCGGTTAGCACCATATTAAAGTAGAAAGGTTCCTCTTTTACGTGTTATACCTCTACTATCGGTAACAAAAATGATTTTTTGACCAAAAGTGGCCTTAAAGTTTTAACCCTGATACGGACATCTCTAAACGCGCTGTATATACGTTATGTGTAATGATCCAAAAAATGATTAATTCCTGTGTGGGCAATTGGGCCTTTGAGGTTGCTGCATGGGTCCCGTTACAGTTAAAATATGAAGTCGTTGGTATTTTTGGATACCGCAATGTCCAATAGGGCCAACACCTCTAAACGAATTATCCTGCTTTTTGTTAACATAATCAAATCACGTGTGGGCCATGGGCCCTTGAGGCCATGGTAGAGGATAAATTTGTAGTCATAGGTTTTTCTTTTTTTAATACCCGACAACCTTATGGTCCAGCGCCAATAAAAAGAAATCATACTGCTCTCTTTTCACATGATTAAATCATGTGTGGGCCACAGGCCCTTTCTGGCTACTGTATGGGTCCTGGTACATCATAAAGTTGTTGTTATTAGTATTTTTGGATACCCCAATTTCCAAAGGGTCCAATGCCACTTTAAGAATCACCCTGCTCTCATTTCACATAAATGAATCATATGTGGTCCACAGGCCTTTTTTGGTTGCTGCCTGCATGGGCCCATGTACATCATAAAGTTGCTGTAATTAGTATTTTGGGACACCCCAATGTTTAACTGGTGTACCGCAAAATGAATTATCCTTGTCTCTTTTCGCATGATTAATACCATTTTGATGGGCCCTTCTGCAGGGCCCGTCACAAGGTACAATTACTGTCATTGCTATGATTCTAAAAGTATCTTACTTTGAGTTTTATCCAGCTCTTTTGCCTTGCGTCTTTCACATGATTAAATCAACATTTGAGCCCCCTATTTTAATTGAAGGCACATTTAGACTACATACACGCACATTGTGTGGCACGGCAGCAACACATAACCTTGAATCCTGGTCATAAACGGACATAAGCTGCCCATTAAACCCTCTGTCTCTTTTCAAATCTTCTGGGTTCCCGGTCCAGTTGAGTATCGAATCGATGCAGACTGGGTTGAAAGTAAACGCGGGCCAAGTGCAGTGCAATGCAATAAACTAGGCTCAATTCACTGCAAGATGCGAGCCATCATAATGACGTCACAGGTCGATTTACTGCAAATTTATCCTCTACCATGGCCCAGACAACCTCAAGGGCCCATGGCCCACGCGTGATTTGATCATGTGCAAAGACACAAGGATTATTCTATAGTTGCATTGGACCCTTTATACATTGGAGAAACCAAAAAATACCATCTACGACTTTTATCTGTACCGGGCCCCAGGCAACAGCCATAAAGTGCCCATGGCCCACACATGATTTGATTATGTTAACAAAATCAGGATAATTCTTTTAGAGGTATTGGCCCTATTGGACATTGCGGTATCTAAAAATACCAACGACTTCATTTTTAACTGTAACGGGGCCAAGGAAGCAACCTCAAAGGCCCAATTGCCCACACAGGAATTAATCATTTTTTGGATCATTACACATAACGTATATATATGTTGAATTTGACATGTTGATAGACGTAATGACATATTGGTATTTTGTCTCGATATGTTCGTATGGAATTGTAACATGTTGATATCGAATTGGACATATATATTGACTTGGACACTCCACTTTCTTTTTCGACATTTATGGAACGTTTGGCTCTCCGTACTCTTCGACTGTCTTTGTGTTATGTTTTCACTTAGTTTTGTATGAACTGATCATCTGATCACTGTATCGTCTCTGTATTCCAATCAAGTCTTGGTAATAAACAGAAAGTAATTCATCAATTCTTTTCATGTTGCGATCACTCAGCTGATTAGATTTAAGAACTTTCATTCTCGATTCAGCATGACCAATTGTTCGTGGTACCGAAACTTTACGAACGTTTCTGGTAATACTATTTATATCTACATCTATATTAGTATGTCGGTTCAAGTCACCGAGAAGTAACCCAGACCAAAAAGCAGATGACGGTAATAAACCAGTCTCCAATTCTTTCATAAGTACTGGAGAGTAAAATAGATTGGGATCATACATTTGTTCTTGTATTCACTGGCGGATCCAAGGGGGGGCCAAGGGGGGCCATGCCCCCCCCCCAAGGTGAGCAAAAAAGTGTTTCCGAACATCCGCTAAATCGTATGATTGGAAATTTAAAAAATCGAGAGGAATAGCAGTGGTAGACTAGTCTAAACCTTTTCGTTTTCTGGTTTAAAATTAAATGCAGAGCTCCCAACTGACCCGCGATTCGCGGGAATTAGACCCGCAGTCTAACACCCAAACCCGCTGACCCGCACAAGCGTCCGAAAAAACCGCATTGTAATTGTCAAGTATACATAAAAAAATTTGCATCGAATTTTGACTTAGCAACCATCATTTCTTTAGCATTTAGCATAATAGAGTATAAAACCTCCTTTACAGCATCATTTGAACCTTTGAATTGGGGCGAGCAGCGAACATTTTCATGCCACGGGAAAGAATGAATTATCACCTACTATTCAATTTATTGATGTTACACAAAAAAAAATGCATATTTCTCAGAAAATTTTGGGTGACAAAAGCCTTTCTAAGTGCCACCATTTTACATGTAGGCATCACCAGGATTCCAAAAAGATTCAATAGGGGAGGGGGACACCCCCTCCCCTTATACCCCTCCCCCAGGACGGCGATTCGTGGCATGGACCAGCATTTGCCTTCTCAAGAGTTGGGAGCTATGTAAATGTATGAGCATGAGGATTTACAGTTTAACACCATTTTGCAGTTACAGGCTGGTTGTAAGAAATTTATAACCTATGAGAAATAAAATTTCTTGAGAAAGATGATCCCAACTTTGTTTTATAAATATTTTAGAAAATTACACCTGGGAAACATTTTTTTTTAGAAGTAAATTAACATCACCATTGTACACTTTTGTCGCACCAAATTGCATCTGAGGGCATTCAGCAATAGAAAATTTTCCAAAGGGGAGGGGGGCACCCCATCCCCTTAGACCCCTCCCCCATATCACTCTAATGCCACTTTGGCCCCTCCCAAACAGAGGCCCTGGATCCGCCAGTGCTTGTATTTGATATGCTACTGGATGTAACTAAGTGTGAATATAGGGTTTGTCATGTCTCATAGAGAGTCTGTTTAACTTATAAGACGTTTTATTGTTGTGATAATATTACAAATTATACTTTTACAAAGAGGTAATGAGAAGAGAGATTAATATCGTCAGTCATTCTTTAGAACCTCAAGATCATACTGCAGGATGATTCGTACTAGTTAACAAAAGTATCCGATCGTGTGTTAAATGTACAATGTATTCCACACAGACTTCATGTTGGTTATATGTGGTCTTATGGTACGATGTGAAGATTTTCTAGTCATGCCTCAAAAAGGTAAATGACTAACTTCTTTTGAAAGAAAATACAGTACGACGAAAAGTTATCAATTTTATTTGATTACATATTTTGTCTATATAGTCTGATATTTCGGTACAGGTGGAGCACAGAAGTAGATTTGATACAAACAGTAGCTATGGAGCACAAATAATCAGTTTGTTCCGACAAGAAGGACAAAATTGAATCATAATTAAATCTAATCAAGAAATCAGTTTTGTTAGGGGTCTGTATCGGGGTTAAAACTTTAAGGCCATTTTTGGTTAAGAAATAATTTTTGTTACCGATAGTAGAGGTATACCACGTGAAAGATGAACCTGTTTACTTTAATGTGGTGCTAACCGGACATGCCAGTAGGCTCCATAACTAAAGTTAATCGATTTTGAAAAAATAAAAATTGACAATTTTTCTGATCATTACACATAACTTATATACAGCGCGTTTAGAGAAGGGTCCGTATCGGGGTTAAAACTTCAAGGTCACTTTTGGTCAAGAAATCATTTTTGTTACCGATAGTAGAGGTATACCACGTAAAAGATGAACCTTTCTACTTTAATGTGGTGCTAACCGGACATCCTAGTAGGCTCCATAACTAAAGTTAATCGATTTTGAAAAAATAAAAGTTAACCATTTTTCTGATCATTACACATAACGAATATACAGCGCGTTTAGAGATGTCCATATCGGGGTTAAAACTTCAAGGTCACTTTTGGTCAAGAAATCACTTTTGTTACCGATAGTAGAGGTATATCACGTGAAAGATGAACCTGTCTACTTTAATTCGGTGCTAACCGGACATGCCAGTAGGCTCCATAACTAAAGTTAAGCGATTTTGAAAAAAATAAAAATCATAAATTTTTCTGATCATTACACACTACGTATATACAGCGCGTTTAGAGAAGGGTCCGTATCGGGGTTAAAACTTTAAGGTCACTTTTGGTCAAGAAATCATTTTTGTTACCGATAGTAGAGGTATACCACGTAAAAGAGGAACCTTTCTACTTTAATGTGGTGCTAACCGGACATCCTAGTAGGCTCCATTACTAAAGTTAATCGATTTTGAAAAAAAATAAAAATTAACCATTTTACTTATCACTACACATTACGTATATACAGCGCGTTTAGAGATGTCCGTATCGGGGTTAAAACTTTAAGGCCATTTTTGGTCAAGAAATCATTTTTGTTACCGATAGTAGAGGTATACCACGTAAAAGAGGAACCTTTCTACTTTAATGTGGTGCTAACCGGACATCCTAGTAGGCTCCATAACTAAAGTTAATCGATTTTGAAAAAAATAAAAATCATAAATTTTTCTGATCATTACACATAACGTATATACAGCGCGTTTAGAGAAGGGTCTGTATCGGGGTTAAAACTTCAAGGTCACTTTTGGTCAAGAAATCATTTTTGTTACCGATAGTAGAGGTATACCACGTGAAAGATGAACCTGTCTACTTGAATGTGGTGCTAACCGGACATGCCAGTAGGCTCCATAACTAAAGTTAATCGATTTTGAAAAAATAAAAATCATAAATTTTTCTTATCATTACACATAACGTATATACAGCGCGTTTAGAGGAGGGTCCGTATCGGAGTTAAAACTTCAAGGTCATTTTTGGTCAAGAAATCATTTTTGTTACCGATAGTAGAGGTATACCATGTGAGAGAGGAACCTTTCTACTTTAATGTGGTCCTATTCGGACATCCTAGTAGGCTCCATAACTAAAGTTAAACGATTTTGAAGAAAAAAAAGGAAATTCTGATCATTACACATAACGTATATACAGCGCGTTTAGAGAGTGGTCCGTATCGGAGTTAAAACTTTAAGGTCATTTTTGGTCAAGAAATCATTTTTGTTACCGATAGAAGAGGTATACCACGTGAGAGAGGAACCTTTCTACTTTAATGTGGTCCTATTCGGACATGCCAGTAGGCTCCATAACTAAAGTTAATCGATTTTGAAAAAATAAAAATTAACCATTTTTCTGATCATTACACACTACGTATATACAGCGCGTTTAGAGATGTCCGTATCGGGGTTAAAACTTTAAGGCCATTTTTGGTCAAGAAATCATTTTTGTTACCGATAATAGAGGTATATCACGTGAAAGATGAACCTGTCTACTTTAATGTGATGCTAACCGGACATGCCAGTAGGCTCCATAACTAAAGTTAATCGATTTTGAAAAAATAAAAATTAACCATTTTTCTTATCATTACACATTACGTATATACAGCGCGTTTAGAGATGTCCGTATCGGGGTTAAAACTTTAAGGCCATTTTTGGTCAAGAAATCATTTTTGTTACCGATAGTAGAGGTATACCACGTGAGAGAGGAACCTTTCTACTTTAATGTGGTCCTATTCGGACATGCCAGTAGGCTCCATAACTAAAGTTAATCGATTTTGAAGAAGAAAAAAATCATTTTTAGGATCATTACACATAACGTATATACAGCGCGTTTAGAGAGATGTCCGGATCGGGGTTAAAACTGTAAGGTCATTTTTGGTCAAGAAATCATTTTTGTTACCGATAGAAGAGGTATACCACGTGAGAGAGGAACCTTTCTCCTTTAATGTGGTCCTATTCGGACATGCTAGTAGGCTCCATAACTAAAGTTAATCGATTTTGAAAAAAATAAAAATTAACCATTTTTCTGATCATTACACATTAGATATACAGCGCGTTTAGAGATGTCCGTATCGGGGTTAAAACTTTAAGGCCACTTTTGGTCAAGAAATCATTTTTGTTACCGATAGTAGAGGTACATCACGTCAAAGATGAACCTTTCTACTTTAATGTGGTCCTATTCGGACATCCTAGTAGGCTCCATAACTAAAGTTAATCGATTTTGAAAAAAATAAAAATTAACCATTTTTCTGATCATTACACATTACGTATATACAGCGCGTTTAGAGATGTCCGTATCGGGGTTAAAACTTTAAGGCCAGTTTTGGTCAAGAAATCATTTTTGTTACCGATAGTAGAGGTATACCATGTGAGAGAGGAACTTTTCTACTTTAATGTGGTGCTAACCAGACATGCCAGTAGGCTCCATAACTAAAATTAATTGATTTTGAAGAAGAAAAAAAATATATCAATATTTTAAAACGTTTAGGCCACTTTTGGTCAAAAAAATCGGCTTTGTTACCGATAGTAGGTATTACACGTGAAAGAAGAAATTGTTTTCATTGATTTGATGCTAACCGGACCTCCAAACTAGGTCGATAACTCAAATTAACCGATTTTGAAATAATAATACGTTTGGATCATAACACATTACCACGCGTTTCGAGCTAATTTTCCCATTTGCATCCCACTCCTGTTAGGATCGAACGGTTTGTAGCCATCGAATTTCAATAAATCAAAGTGTTACTGGCTGATTTTTCATACCACGTGTAAGAGGAATAACTTAACATCGTCATTGTACCCCTCTTGACTGTTGCATATTCTCATAAATTAATTGCTTAGACATTTGAAAAAAAAGAAAAAAAATGGTATAAAAATTGCCGCCATTTACGCCTTTCTCCACAAGATTTGGTAGGATCACAAGTTTCAGTTCAATATGGATGCAGATTTCGTCCACCATTAAATTCCAAAATTATATTACATGAAAGAGCAACAACTCATCTCTCATATGGTGCAATTATTGGCATTTTACAGTATTCATAGCGTTAATTATTATCGCTTTAAAACAGGTACGAAAAAGTAGCAGTCTTGTTATTGTCCGCTAATTTAGGCTGCCCTTAGTGGCTGCTGGGGATCCACTTTCCCGCCACAGCGTACCCAGCGCTCGTCACAGTGTACAAACATCAGTGGCCAACGGCGTGTAACGTTGATGTATACACTATTGGCTGCTGTTAGTGGCTGCTGTTAGTGGCTGCTACGTTCAAACAGGTTGACCCTAACTACACGAAGCGTTTCAACTGTGGTTGACCGAAATTCTATTCCATAAAAATGCTCGAGTTGAATTGCTAAGGATTACTCACAAAGTGGAGGCCCTATTGCTAAATTGTTTCTATGTAGCATAGCGTTTCAGTGTGGCGCTTCTGGAGAGCTAAAAATCTACTCTGGTAGGGTGAGGCATTCTGGAGAAATATTATCGGACATAGGTCCGTGTTTTGGCCCTAACTTAGACCGAAAAACGTCATTTTTTGACATATTTCCCCCAAATATAGAGCCATCTCTCTACATATGCATGTGAGGCTCCTGATTTGATTCCGTATGTCTTAGCTAGTTGTATCAGATAGGGTCAGTTGACTTGAAAGTTTTCACTGTTCTCACAATTTTTTTTGAAAAAAAGGTCAAAACGACCGGTTTTTTGAATGTAAACAAATCTTTGAAGACAAAAAAAAAAAACGCCTATGTGACCCCCTCGGAAAAATGTTGTTTATTGATGCAGGCTGTCTTATGTGCAAAATAAAGCTATGGGAAGCTCTCTAGTGTATTCCTATCTCGAGTAATGATTTTCTAAACACATGGTTTTTCAGTGGATCAAATATGGACCACCTGCCAAGAAGGAGCAGGAGCGTTGATCATATAGGGAAAGGTGAGAAGCGGAGGGGGGGGGGTAGGGTATTCCTTCTTCTCCCCATCGGTGAAAACTGGAAGGGGTGGAGGTATGATTTTAACCGCCCAAATAATTACTAGTGGATGCATAAACAAAACACTAAGTCCGATTGTTTTAAATAGGCGGTTTGAAGTTGTGTAAAGCAGTAAATGTTAAACGACCTAGCTTTATGGTTTGAACCAAATTTGATCAGCCTTGTTCACAAGTCTTGCACATCATTCTAGCGAGAGCTGGCAAGTAAAATTCGAGTTTACAAATGAAAGCAAAAAAAAATATCAAAATTATGGACCAGAAATCAATACAACGTTTGGAAGACGTTCGACTTTTTCTTTCCAAACTTTTGACCAAAAGTACAAATTTCGACATTCTATGTAATTTAATTTGCAGGAAACCCTTAACTGTCAACAGCTTATTCCCATAGTTGTCAACAGTGCCCTGTATGCCTTACTCCATCCCATTTTTCATCGTATCCCTTTTATTCTAATTTCAAGATTAATATTAATTAATAGTGCATATCAATTAATATTGTGAGATTAGAAAGTTCATATTTTGGCTTATAACCCCAAAGTTTTGATAGCTTCTTACACCTCTGAACTAAGTTGCGTCCTGTAAAAAAATAAAACAGGTACGCGGAAGGGGAAGGGGTCAGAAGGAGGTACATATTAAAATCCAATCATGCATGGGTCCTTCTTATCAAGTAGTATATTTGCCAGTGGCGTAGGAAGGTACTTTTGAGTGGGGGGGGGGGGCTGAAGACTGATGGTCGGCCTGGGGGAGGAGTCTAAGGGGAATTTTTTGCATTTCCAGGTAGCCTCAGATGCAATTTGGTGCAATATAGCACACTTCAACACCGACTCCATTTTGTAAACTTAATTTTGTATTTTCACCTGGCCTTAGATGCAATTTGGTGCTCCAAATGAGATTTTTTTCTCATTTGGAAATGAAAAAGGGGTTTTCAGACTTGCGAAGCGGGGGGGGGGGGACGGAATGATACTTCCGCCTCTCCACATTTTCACTGGGGGGGGCTGGCGCCCCCCAGCCCCCCCGGTTCCTACGCCCTTGATATTTGCCAAATTCATGAACGATTTTTATCGGTAAGTTCAGTCATACCCACAGTCCTGATAAAAGTTCAACGCCCTCAAAATCAAGTGCAATATAATAACACGATATAACAGATTCGTGAGTTACAAAACTGCCTTAACATGAGAAGATTATGTAAAATTAAATGGGTGGCTATAATTTTGACTTCATTTCAGGTTAATATACCTAACGTTAGGCTCATTACTGGTAAGCCAATTCGTTCATATTACAGTACCTGGTGCTTATAGTTACTGTGTTTCATCAAACAAATAAAACAAAATTCAGGATGATGACAGAATCAAACTGTCAAAGCAAACATTTTAGTAATTATTTAATTGTAATGTATTCCGTACTAGTATTACATAGACTATAACGTATTTGTGGCGTATAATTATCTGATTCTTCATCAGCCATAGCATAAATTTGCATGAAATTAAATAATAAACTATTATATAATTCTAAATGTTGAATGAATTCCGGTTGAATAATCCTGCTCTCTGATTTTTCTTTAACGTTCAGACTAAATTATAAATAATTTGATAGTTAAGAGTGGATTCTGTCAATGAAGCGAACAGCCTCAATGGACATTTAGGCAAAATTGATATTTAATCGCTAAATGCCAAAGTATCTCTCATACTGTGATTGTGTAATAACAATGTAATGGCCGCAACGCCATATTTCAGAATGTATCAATTTCACACACAAAACGGTATTCCAAGAAAGTGTATGTATGCTTAGACATAATGTTAGCCTAAATTTGAAAAGAGTTCGGTCTTACAAACCTCAGAAATGGTCTGTGTTATCTTTCAAATGAATGTCACTGACACGTCGGTTGCCTAGGCAACCGTTTGTAAGGAAACGCACTAAGTAATATTATTCACAGAGCAATGTCATTCATTAATGTTGATAAAATTAATTTCTTCCAACTCAAGAATAATAATAAGTGAATAATAATTGAAAGGCAGTGATAACCATAACATTTCAAACTTTACAATGTTTAGGTTTGACTTCATTAATTTGATATGACATTTTGTATAATCAAGTTGATGGTCTACATAATCTGCTATGAAAACATCAAATATGACTCAACATTTCAACTAAAGGATGTATTTTCGATTATTATGTGTTCACCATATTAAATCATTTTAAACTGAATGTGAGTTGTTAACAATAGGACACTGACGAGCGTGTACTGAAGTATACTATCCTATCAATTAATCATTTAATCAATTAAGAAAGACAACAACTTAAAATAACGTGATTTGTTTCGTAATGAAATACTAGTTTCTACAAGGTCCAAAGGATACATGGAGATTGCTATCATGGTAACACTACATTATACTGAATATGCAAGGATTTTGTTGCGAACACATAACAACGTAAAATAGTTAATATCATACATTTTAAAAGGAGTTATTCTTTAGAGAGGAACATTAACGTACAAGCTCAAAATAGGCTTACCTTTGGTCAGAGTCACATTTGCCATATTGATCATCAATATTGCGATGGTTATGATGGTTGTACGAAGCTCCATTTTCATTCTTTTCAGTGCAATATTTAGCGTGTTATAAATCAAATTAATTTTGCTTTCTATATATATGTATTGATCAATTCTTTACAATATAAAATGAAATTCGACGGATCCAAGTAGATCAAGAACCGAAATGATTTTAACGTCGTCTAGAGAATAAACGCTCAGACGAGTAACACATTTGATTTAAACCGAACGATTAACTGATATCTTGCGAAATCACGTTCGTCCATTAAAAAGCCAATCGATGAAAGTTTCCTTTAGTGACGTAGACAAGGAAGATATAGCTGATTATTAAATATCACATGAGTCTCGATAGCAGAAAAATTAATCAGTAATTGTTCACATGAAACGATAAATCTCCCAATGGCAACAGTAATTAGTTACATTGATAATAACGTAACGGTGTATACCAGACCGCCTATATGCAACCAAGCATGATTTGCATATTTAACGATGGTTTTCGAGTTATTAATAATTTTGTTCTTAACAGTAAAATGAAGGGAAGGGATTGGGGGAGGGGGGGGGGGGGGGAACACACATGCAGTGCAAAATGAAGAAACAGTATACAATTTTATGACCTGCAAGCAACTGCTTTTAGTGAATTTTCAGTATGATCTCAACTCACTTAATGTGAGAAATGTCGGTATAGCAGAGTTTAAACGTGAACATAGCAACAATGGTATGAAACATGTTGAATGCATATATTTATGCATTTAAATAGATCGTTTATAAGATTCCAAGTTTGAAGGCCTTATCTACTAACAGTCTTATTATTGCCATCTTAAACGATGTAACTTAACATTTTTTTCAATGTGCGCGCCCTTAGGAAATAAACAATGTATTTGCAACCTCTCTTAGAGGCTGTAGACCAGGGATTCCCTAACTTTACCCCCCCCCCCCCCCACGAACCCCCTGTGGATGTCAGAGTTCTCCACGAACCCCCAACTTTTCGAGACACGATTTGAGTCATTATTGTCACTCAACAACAATTTTCAACCAATAATTTATGCTAAAGTCAACTTTGCTTTGTGTCGGGCAAAATGGAGGTCATCTGGAATTTCCAAAATAATAATATTTTCTTTGGCCAACTTTTCAGTTACTTTCTCAACTCTTTATCTTCACGACGTACTGCCATGCGTACACCAACTTCACCAAAGTCATGCGGCCTGTGTCTGTTTCAAAATTCAGTTATTTATCACATGCACGGTACGGTACTGCTATGGCAACATATGCGTCTGGAACGCGAAAAGTTTGTCGATAGGTACGACTTTTGTTCATTACTAAATTATATGATTTATCAGATTTTAGTTCAACAAAAAGTACTCTAGTTTTGACTTACAGAAACGTCTCACGAACCCCCCTTAGATGGACTCACACACCCCCTGCAGGTTCATGCACCCCAGTTAGGGAACCCCTGCTGTAGACGAATGATTTGCTCATAAATATAGTTGTTAATTTCTGTTGCTTCGCACGCACCCTGGATTCCGGCCATGGACACATCCAGGGGTCGTTTGCCCCACAGATTAATTAACAAATTAACCGCTGCTCTAAAACTTAAAATCGTGATGAAAAATGAATTAGAATCTATGAAAAGTGTTAGACTGTATTGTTTATCGTTGTTTCTTATAATTATAAATTTACTACCGACTAAGATTTGTTTATAGTTTGTCCATATTTCAGTGTCCCTCTAATGTTGATTGTAGGTATATGCGTTACGTAGGCCTATCATTGAGAAAAAATATAAACCGCTGCTCTATCTAATGGAAATAGAGAGAGAGAGAGTTCATTTGACTTCATCTAGAGAATTTGCTTGACCATAAAATTTCAAAGTTTATGATAATTATTCTGATGCCAACTGTGTGTTTCGTTTCATTTGCTGTTGTTATTATTATTACTGTACACTAGGAAGTATGCGTGGCTGCGCCCCTGGCTGCGCCCCCGGCTGTGCCCCTGGCTGCGCCCCTGGCTGCACCCCTGACTGCGCCCCACGCTGCAACCCTGGCTGCAACCCTGGCTATGCCCTGGCTGTGCCCCTGTCTGCGCCCCTGTCTGCGCTCCTGGCTGCGCCCAACAACCCCAGAGCAACACCACCTCCTTTCTATGGTCGAGATTCGCTCTTGATGATATACATCAGCAAAACATATTCAGGTTTATCTCCTCTCGTTAAGCTGTTAGGCAGGTTAAGTGGAGAATGCTATTAAGCGTGTGCATTTGTTACACAGAGGTTACTATAGAGGCGTTGTCGTAGACCAGTGGCGGGTAACCTTCGGCCCGAGGGACAAATATGGCCCGCGAGAGGCACCTTACTAAAAAGTAAAAAAATAAATATAAAATATAAAATAAAAGCCCCTTTTCCGCTTCCTGGCATTAGGTTTTGAATGCTCTAGAGTGTATTAATGAGTTGGTAATCTCATTTTATTATCAAAATAGCTTGCCAGCATTCAGAAGGAGCACCGACTTTCACTAATTTGCATTTCTGACGAGTTTGTATTTCATTTTTGTTTTCATTCATAAATTTGGTAACTGAAATTTCGCAGTTAATATGCTGAGGGTGAGGGTGTGGATTGGTTGTACATTGGAAAACCTGTTTTAATGCTGGTCCGGCCCGCCGGGATACCAGACTACATAATTTTGGACCCCAAGTAAAAAAAAAATGTTGCCTGCCCCCGTCGTAGACCCACAGGGACGATGCGGGTGAGACTATTCAAATGCCAAAGGCTTAAGATGACAAGTACCGAACCCTGTTCTAAGGAAATATTTATTTTTTAAAATGCGCTTTATTTTCGATAGACCGTTTGACCATTGACCAGTCTGTTTTGTTTTCATAATTTTTTGTTGTTGTTTTTATAATTCTACATTAACTATATATTTTTTTCTGTTTTTCTTAATGTTTTTTCCTTTTTCATTCCATGAACAATGTAATTAATTTATTCCTATCGAGATAGTCCGTCTTATGCTGGCACATCATGTGTGTTAGGCCTAATCATAACCGTACAATGTTTAGTTCCATACATTACACATTATAACTAGTATAAGTGTATAACAGCGTTGCTATCAATGGATCGATATAGTTCGTTAGACTATTTACAGTGTATAATAAAATACACACAATACTCCTTCAGTTCTGGCTATATTCATCAGTTTTATATCATTAGTAACCAAACAAGCCATCTTCGACAACTATAGAAGAGAGTAATACCCTTTGTGTCATTTTAATATTGAGCACAAAGATGGAGTATTATCCTCAATATTGACTGATGTTGCCAAATTCAAGATGTTACTATGGCAACAGCATACTCTCATGGGTTAACGACGTCTTGCACTTTGCTTTCTTTGTCAGCTAATCTCCTGTGTTCCAAAACTAATGCGACAGTCTGATAACGTGTAGGTCCAATGATCTGGCCACGTGGTAAATGACGTCACCGATAAATTATTCACTGATCCCCTTCTCCAAAATCGGCCCCGCGATCCGAGGCTGCTTGACCCTCTCCTGACCCTAGCCGCTCATCAGGCATGATTGTGAAATATGAAGTCGGCATTATTAGATATTCGTATTTTGCGAATGTTCTTTACTGTGGAATACAACCATGTTATATATAGAGAAGGCCGACTTTTAGTCGTGACTCTATTAGGCTATATTTGGACCAGTTACAATTTTCCCCCTCCTTTACTCTTTCTCTTTGCCAACTCGGCATCATCAGTCCCTCTACCTCTACCTCTCCCCGTAACTCTACCCCTATATAGGCCTTCCTTAATATTGAGTTTGTAGTAAAGTAGCTCTAGTGTGGAGTTTGCTACAGCTTATTATCACAGTTAGGCTGAAATGAAAGGATACATCCATTTAGAATGTTCCATTTCCATGACTGAAAGAATACAATAGCTACCCATATATCCTTTGCATACAATAATATTTCTTATGAATATATCGTAGCGATATATCTATGGACAGACCATTATATGTTTATTCAACAGGTTATTTAAGGATTTGATGAATAATAACGAGATTCAGAACATGGACAGACGACAAGCTCAGTGGCACAGACCACACGGAAAAATGTAGTATAGGACAACATTTCTGTTACCTCGATCTGAAGTTTGAAACGCTTCTGATAAAACGAACATTAATACCATTTGTTGTTCAGTGTAAGTGCATGCATTAATGCATGGTAATCCGTATCTCTCTATTAGATGTCATATTGATATTGAAAGATCATCCGTATTGCCCCCAAATTTTAGCATGATGCTAAAACTTATCGAAAGTAATGCTTTTTCTGCGGTTCTGGCGTTTCAAAATATTTCTGAAATGGACTGGTATAGAGGAGGGTTCAATTGGACAATTATAAATGTCTAAAACGGAAACAAATGCTTTTTGATGTTAGAACATGAATGACCATTATTTGATATTCTAGCATATTTCCCGACAATAACGTCGGTGGCATATAATGACTGTATCGACCGTCTGTGGTCATAGGCTTAGATGCACTGTAGAGACCTTGTTACAGTTTCACTTGTATTTGTAAAAAGTACACCTTTGTGACATATTGACTAATGACTTGAAGATATTGGCGTTACAAAAAAAAAAAAAATGGATTTTCTTAGAAAGCGAACAACACTTTTCCGGTCTTTAAATTTTGTTTCCATCTATCTAAACAGACACCTTTCTCTCATCTTGTCGCATATCATGTTTGCCGACAATTTAACAAAGATATTACATTTTGTAAATTCTACTTCAATTTTTTATGTACCATTGAGATTCTAATGTATTATTTACCTGTTTCACCTCTTATTGTGAAATAAAATCAAATGCGACGTTTTTTCAAGACTTGAGCAAATATTTAACAGTCAACCCTGCTATAATATCAAGGTTCAACATGCAATAAAGCACTGCCTGTTAAATTCCCAGATCTGAAGAAAGTTAGGATGTTGCCATGGTAATCATATTTGTATAGAACATGTTTCACAAATGAATGATACATTTCCGATACACCTGTTTTAATATAAATTCAACGTTTCATATTTAATACTATCTTAAAAGGGATATTATATTTAATTTTTTTTTATAGCAGGCCTGTATTTTGCTGTCCTTTGTATATTTTTAAATGAAAATCAGTCAACATTTCTGCTTTCCGAAGTAGATTTTTTTATATTTTGTTTGTTTATACCAACGCTGCAGTTTAATTTGTCCGATTCAGTGGGTATTATAGGTTTTGCTCTAAGTATAAGCCTGATTTTATCAAATACAGTCTATACTTACAGATTGGAAGGTTTTGTCAGAAGCTGTTAATTTTAAATTTATTTAAGGTGTATTGCGATGGTCGAATTTGATTATGTCTAAATCAGTGGCGTGAGTAGAGGTGAGAGGGGGGGGGGGCGGGGGAGGGTAGAAGGCCACAATCTCCCATCAGTCGAGGGAAATGAGGAGTCCAGTAACAATGATTTTTACTCTCCTCCGTAGAAAAATTACCACCGCTACGGATCGACATTCATACTCTAGAAAATGCTGGGGAATTATTTTGGCCAACAGTGGATATGTGTATGTGTCTCGTGTATGTGTATGGAAATGTATGTGTCCAAAAAACTTCCAATTCGTAAAGTTCATGCCCCTACCTAAATCAGTCGTTAACAATTTAGAAGTTGACTCCCACCCACCCTCCCCTTCCGTTACAGCTTAATTATGTAAATATTTATTTTCCATTGCTACATAGGGATGGGTCAGATTTTGATGACAACATGTTTAATCGAATCGATATGGTCTTTTATAGGTTTGATACACTTGAATCAAATCACCATCACCATAAAATTGAGATTAAAACTGTATGCATTGGTACTGTAAACTGAAATTTTACACCTAGAGAGACACTATTCTGACAAGACTGAACATGTTGGCAGTTCTTAAACTACATTGTCAACTAAGCAACAACAAAAAATCCACAAGTGTCACATTTCCATTATAAAAGCATTGCACAACATAATGATGGCGTCCATGCAATCCATCATCGTTCTTGCGACCAGATTTTGTATTATATTTGCCCGCAATAATTTTTGCAGCATATTGTACATTCATTATGAATAACATGGTATGTAACCTTTCTTCTCTTATTGTCTAGATCCATACATAGTAACTTGTCCACCCAATGAGACAAGACCGTTTTATATTACATATTTTAACGTTTGCAATCCCACAAATTAGGTCTCTCATCCTCTACGAAATCCTTCATCTCCCCTATCCCACCACCTTCGTTCCCCATATCGCCCTCGCAAATACCCTCTATGAGTAAATTATTATGGGCTACATAATATGACCAATTGAAATCCGCCACTTGATATCATGATTATTATTTCATTATCTTTATGTTGTCTCTCATGATATTATTATAGTAGTTATTTTTTTTTATTACAATCACATCATAAATCTTCGTTACGTAATGATGACAGTATATAGAGCTATCTTCTGTGTTAAATATATATATATGTTTTTATGTCTTGATATTGTAACTAAAATTGCGTAGTATATTAATATCTTAAGAAGCCATATGTTACGCTGAATTGTTTGAGCTTGCATGTCTAATTTTGCAATAGTTTGTCGGGAAATCCCCGTTCCCTCCAGGGTTGTTTGTTATGACGTAATCAATCGCGCCCCTGGCCTTTCGTTCGCGGCTCTGAGCTTCCTAGTTTCCAGAAGACTGGTGACCGCAAATCAGGGGCAGTGTTCTTTGAAGTAGTAATTACTCATGCGCGTAATCGTAAGCCAATACGTAGGCCCAAATGCAAATGAGCTGATTTTAATATCCAGTGTGACACTCCTTAACAAAATCACATGCAAGACAATAGCCTACGAACTGTGCGTCATATTATCATTTTTATCAATCAAAGTTGGGACTCTCCTAATACCATGGCAACTGTATCTAACTGTTCGTTGATATTATTAAGGCTTGGCAAACCATTGTATGCATTTGTGGGTCATATGAATTGCTTGCAGACAGACTGTACTGTTGCACTAATCTATAATATAGTACTATCCTACTATGGCGGGTTAGGTGTATTTGTAAAGCGTTATTGGTAAGTTTTAGATTAATAAGAACCGGTGCTCTACGTTTCTAAATTCTGTTCGAAGCCTTAGAAAATAGTGATTGCTTCATTCTTAACATTCAATATTTTTAAGAAGAGTCTTATATATATCATATTGACTAGATCGTCTTTATGAGGTTCATTGGTGATAATGTACAGCATACAGCTCATCTATTGTAGACATATTACCGATCAATGTTTGTGATAATGGCAAAGACCTTGTAGAATCTTTCTCTTTCTTTCACCAAACACAAAACACATCCAGGGGTTAAATGGGTACATGTGAGATAAATTTTCATTATGCGTAGTATAAAACTGCAGCCGACTAGAGGGATTGTCTCTGGGACAAATTATCATTGACCAGGGATAATATAACGTCTGTAGAGCGCTTTGAGACCTTTTGCTGGTATAAAGCGCTATATAAAAATTAACTATTATTATTTTTCTTATCCATTATGGTGGGAATAGAAACCGTATGTTGTTGATAGGCAACATGATGTAATGTAACTTTCATAATATTTCGTAATATAACGTCTGTAAAGCGCTCTGAGACCTATATTGCTGGTATTAAGCGCTATATAAAAATTGAATATTATATTATTATTGTAATCCATTATGGTGGGAGGAGAGACTGTATAATGTTGCTAGGCAACATGATGTAATGTAACTTTCATGTTCTGAGGACACTGTACTGACAAAGCATATGATACATACAATATACTGAAGGTCAATGTCCTTTCCAGCGATATTCTATAGACACCTTGGTATTCTATGCTTTGAAACAATTTCGGATAGAGCAGCTAAAATGCCCTCCCCATACTATCTTTTATTTGTATCGAAAAATAATAAAGCTGTTAACCTCCTGTAATTAGTCAAACAGTCAAATCAGAGGTTCACAATTCCATATTTTTGAATGTCAAAATGTTTATGAGCCACAAAAAGCTGATAATGAAAGAAGGTCTTTACATAACTCATATTAGGAATACTGTACCTACAAGTATGTAGACCTGAAAATAAAAACTTAAGTAAATCCGGGTATTTTCAGGAATACTCACATGCCCACAATCTTCAAAAGTCTGGTCTTGCTTTATGCTATTCTATTGTCTATAGTCTGTAGCCTAGTAGTCAGGTGGCTTAGCAACAATTTTCATCTTGAAATATCGGAACCGATTAAGTGGGTTCCACGGATGAAATCAATAGTTAGGTCTAAAAGAAACTCCATGCCAAATTTGGTACTTTTGTCCGGCCGGTAACGTTAAATTTGCTAAGCCACCTGACTATAGCGCATTCGTTAACCAGTGGTAGTTATAACATATAGCCTAGTTGAACAGAAGACTATCAAACTCTTCCAAGTAAACTGAAATTTGACAGTTGAACGCCTCAACAGTTCAAGGAATTATGCTAGTCCTTTGGAGATCTTGCTAAATGCCTAAGCTACAACTATATTACAAAATGACTGAGTAATCCGTTACAACGCTTTTACCATTCAAGTTTTTCATTTGTGTTTGTTGAACAAAGGATGCGTTTCATAAATTTCGGGAAAATAAAAAAAAGGAACATTTCTGAATGTCTGCTATTGCAAGAAGAATAAAATTAGGAACATCTCTGATTGTCTTCTTTGCAAGAAAATAGTTTGCTCTTCGCTGGTCACTCGCAGTAGAAGAAATGTGAGATGCCATAATAATACGATTTATGAATATTTATCTGTATTTGTGACATTAAATTTCCAATGACTACCATTTTTTCGAACAAATTTATAACTATAGGAAACTAAACTATCCATAAGCTCATCAGTTTTATGCAATTTGTAGTTGTTGTCATGAAAAACAGATTTATTTGTGATAAGTTGATGGATTTTTATTGTTAATTTCGTGAAAAAAGGAGTGTTAGCTCAGTGGTCAACGCCGGTGCCTTCCAATGATAAGGTCCCCGGTTCGAGTCACTCCAAGATTAATGTATGTCGTCCAGTTACAGAGTTGTTGACAATTGACAATTCATAATCATGGACGTTAAATATGAATCTAAGAGACTGACTTCGGTCAGCTTGCGGCTTTGATAAGACAATGATGGCTTCTTCGCGAGTTCCTGCTTGCAGGAGGATCTACAGGACATACATACAAACAAAAGTGGAAATAGAGGGTGGATCACTGGACCTTCGTCCACGAATCACATGTGTTTAAGAGGGAGGTAAAAATTGCTCAATCAGGAGGGGCACAAACATCGCCGAGCATAAGTGAGGTATCTGAATTTGATTTTAAAATAATACACCACAAACTAGTTGTCTTAAAAAGGTAACCAAAACTGGGGCTCTGCTATAGCCGTTCCAAACATTCCAGTATGTGGAATGTTTTTCAAAAGATAAAGGGAACGTTTTTACCATGTTTGTCTAATTCATCAAAATAAATCACAAAGATCAGTGTCTTTTGTTTTGCTTACTAATATGAATGTTTCAGAAAGGAAGACAATGAATATTTAAAGAGAAAATTCAGTTTCTAAAAATTGAAAAAAAAATGTGCTTTTTGTTACCACAAGGTACATTTGTTATTTGATAACAGAAGGAATATTTGATGTGCACGGATGAACAGAAAAAAAATATATTGATGGCATTTCATTTTCGTTGACGTTTAGGGAAATGGAATTTCTTAATCTCAAATATTTAATCATATCAAATTGATTCTAGTATACTAATGTAACTATTGCCATTTAGATTTGTGAAATAAATACCGACTGTGACCAATTTGACTTAATACCGAAGGAATTATGAGACCTTGTCTTATTTATTTATGCTTTTTCATTTTTGTGGTATTGGGAGAACCAGAATTGGAAGAGGTTTGGATGAATTCCTTTAATAAAAATGACACACAATATGTAACGTAATTGAGCGTAGGTGCACATATATCATTTATTTTTACATTACTTACATCAACAAACGTCCACACTGCCATGAAGGCCTACCAAGAGTTAACAGCTTAAGCGCATTGCAATTACAGTGTGTGAAGTGCAGCAATAGTTTAAACCATATTAAATGATAGCAGCGTCTGATCAATACTCGCATGAGGGGGATTAAGAGGAGAGAGAGGGAGACATATAGAGAGCGGAAGGTGGAGAGAGAGAGAGAGAGATGTGTTAAGTACATCTAGATTCTTCGTGTCGAAAACGTACTTATATATGCAGTCCCGCTTCCGAAAATGTATGTTTTGCATCCAGCATAATATGGCTTATAGTCTTATATAATCCACCTCAACCTCTGCCTCACCTCTGCCCCACCTCTGCCCCACCTTTGCCCACCTCTGCCTCACCCTTGCCTTACCTCTCCCCCATCTCTCCCCACCGCATCCACGGTCTACTAGGTTTAGTGCAAATGACAAAGATAAACTAAATCAACAGAAATATTGTGGAACATGATGACATACATTTGAGGATGACTTATAAGTGGTGGTGCACAAATATATTAACATTTGATATGGTACATACAATATGAATAGACACACAGCTAACGTAAAGAGGTTTAGGTGTAACTTTAATTACACAAGTTAAATCATCTTTGATTCGTGCATGTGATTGGCTTATGGATTCGGTTGCGTCATAACAATTACACCAGTTAATTCCCCTCTCCCACTCCCATCCTACACTACGTACCAAGAATCCATACTGTGTTTATCAAATATTAGTCTTAAAATTAATATGGTATACCTTTTCATGACACCTGAATGTTTCCATATAATTATAAATCTGACTTTTCATAACTGATGAAGTAGATAGAAAGCTTTACCCATGTCAAAGGCAAATTAGAGATGAACTTTGGGGGGGGGGGGGGAGAGGGGGATCTCAAGGAGCAACGAGGCATGTCATATTGGTTTGAGGGACAAACAAAATCGAAAAGCTTCCTGACAATGCGAAATTACTTTGTGCACTTTTCAGTGTTCCACTATTTCACTATAATTGCCAAAGGACACTTTTCAGTATCAGAAAGTGACACTTATTACGAAGACGTAGCGTGTCTCCTGTCTCTCGAGACGAACCCCTCCTCCCCGAGTAGATTGTTACAATAGGAAGAGCAGCATCAGCTATATGATGTCGTAATAGAGTGGTAGTTTTGCTATCTTGGGGTTGGCGTCCTCGAGGGTGCCCGAGGCTCAGAACTGCCCTGCGTTGGACCCAGACTTGACTCGGATGTGATACACTCGACTACTGTCCTGGTACTTCATAGTAATAACATGAATAAAAGTTAATTGGTGGGTTTAAACATTAACTATGATAAAAATCACAATTGTAACAACTATCAACACGAATAATATGTAACGAATGATAATCCTTTATTCTTTTGCTTTTAAACTATAGGAATTTGTTTCCTCTATTTACGGATTGTAAATCTGAATTCCAAAGCTGAATGTTCGTATGTGTCGTACAGTGTCGTTTGACTGTGTCTAATGGATCCAATTAGACACGACAAACTCATATAATATCTACACTGCAGGACGAATCTTCATCTCCGTGTACATAATCTTATACCAGCTTCCAGGGAGATCAAACCAGTTGATACTTTTAGTACTTTGAAACGAGTACCGATAGTCACCATTCAGGTTCGATTTCCCGCAGCCCTTGAACCACCAGCCACCATACGCTTCCTGCAGACAATCTTGGGGACTTTCTCTGTTGTTTCTGTCGCTGGTGCTGAAGAAAGTGTTCAGATGATAGCTTAAAGCTATGCCGCCTTCGCTAAATTGAACTGTGAATTTAAAGAAGAAAGTTTCACGCAATGAGACCTTGTGAGACGCGAGTGTAACGATTGATACAGTATTTGTATCACATGTGTACTCACTGCTTGGTAACCGTGACACATCAGAACACAACTCTGACTACATATCACACACCACAGATATGGTACAATAATGACATATTAAACGATATGTTATTTCAGTCATTCGTTCATGTTATGATATAATTGCATATTACTGTGGTAATATGTTTCTTAAACAAACAACAAACCTGTAATTTCACTGTGATGGTATATTCTATACTGTTCGAAGTTTGTTTCCTCTCTTCCTTGTCTAACATATAAATAAATAAATAAATAAATAAATAAATATATATATATATATATATATATATATATATATGTATATCTATATATATATATTTATATATATATATATATATTTATATATATATATATATATATATATGTATATATATATATATATATATATATATATATATATAACGTTGAATACAAAGCAACGTTTACTTCAGATAAAAAAAACCCAACCTCGTGCATAGGTCGTTTAAGGTACCCCTTCAAAACCAGATGCTACAAACACACAAATCCTTTAGAAATCAGAGATATGAGAAAGAAACCGAATTGTCTAAACATATATGACTACACTGGAACCAGGGAAATCCTAAACAAGTCGAACACAGCCAAGTGCGTATCTGGACGTTATTTTCGGAACATTGTCAGCTAGTCACTGCAGTCTGCCGCGAAGAAGCCCAATCGGTCGATACTCTCTTGATAAAAATTATGATGAATGTTTGATCACATGTTTCGCAATTGTATTTTTATAAGTGAAATCAAAATTTTCATGAACTGAAATTCCTATTGTGTTTTCGAGCTCATATCTTTTCCAATGATGTGCACTCAAAGACAGGTGCGTTTTGCACTTCCGAGTTTTGTATCCCGAACAGTTTGCTTGCCCCCTTCCTTTCCTAGCCTCCCCTTTGCTTCAACACATCAACGACATCTCGCAAAGGAAAAAAAAACACACAAAAAGCAGTTACCATAGTGTTGGACATAAAGCTTTGAACATTGACGAACCTGCTGTTCCGTCGAAAGCTCCTAGGTCAGACAAGCGATAATTATCGCTCTCGTCGTTGATGCGGAACGTTTGAAACTGAGCGAAGTAGTGATCTCTAACACTATTCCCCAGATCAATTCGGAGTTGATACTTACCTTGATTGGTGAGGTAATACAACTTGTCGTTACCCAACCAAAACTCGTGATTGGGCTTACCAAAGCCTTCTTTATAGCTTGTCCAATTACGATCAAAATCAACCAAACCATCGACACGGCGTTGGAAGACCTGGTAAATAAGGGAAATTTAAAAAAAGCATTGCAGCAAAGGCAACATGACTCAAGCAATTTATTTCAGGAATCACTGCTTCTTCAAATTTAACTGATACCACACATTAAACGAAGCAAATACAAAGACGATGGAGGTTGTTGTACTGACTTGAATTAGTGAAAAATGTCCGTTCTCTGGCCTTGCTTCAGTACCGTGCATTTTTCTTTTCGAAGCAGTTTACTCGGACCTATGAGCCGATATTAAATTGTGTTGGGCTACCAGGGTAGGCTATTTATCAGGTAAGTTTATAGAGCTTTTAAGGTATCCAAAATTTAAACAGCTGAATAAAGAAAATTAACCGGAACCACAATAATTTTAACTGAAACCCAACAAATAAATATTTCCCATTTCCCTACTTCAGTTATATTAAACATGAAACAAATAAAGTACATCGTCTATACTATAGGTTGAACATACTAGACTCACCATCTATACTCCTCCGTCAGTCATATTATATATATATATATATACAATATATCGCACATACTATAGGGTGTCATAATAGACTTACAGTCCACCCTCCTCCGTCAGTCATTTTATATATATATATATATATATATATATATATATATATATATATATATATATATATATATATATATACAATACATCGTCTATACTAGGGGTTAAAGGGGTTAAATATGATTCCCAGTTAAATAATTTTTTGTTTTGTTATTCCAGGGATCCTGTCGTGGAGCACTTCAAAGAGACTATGAAGTCCCGGGTATCATATAGGACTTTAACGTGTATGTATTAAGTGTAATAGTAATAGATCGAATACATCGTAAATCGATTAAGAATACATCATAGACTTACCATGTATCATTCTCGTCCAAAAGTGTACTAAATATCATCTATAACATATAATTATGATGTCATACTAGACTCACCGTTCATCCTCCTCCGTCAGTCATATTATACATATACAACATATCGTCTGTACTATAGGATGTCATACTAGACTAACCGCCCATCCTCCTCCGTCAGTCATATTATACACAATATATCGTCTACACTAAAGGATGTCATACTAGACTTACCGTCCATCCTCCTCCTCCTTCAGTCATATTATACATATACAATATGTCGTCTATACTATAGGATGTCATACTAGAATTACCGTCCATCCTCCTCCGTCAGTCATATTATACATATACAATACATCGTCTATACTATAGGATGTCATACTAGACTTACCGTCCATCCTCCTCCGTCAGTCATATTATACATATACAATATATCATCTATACTATAGGATGTCATACTAGACTTACCGTCCATCCTCCTCCGTCAGTCATATTATACATATACAATATATCGTCTATACTATAGGATGTCATACTAGACTTACCGTCCATCCTCCTCCGTCAGTCATATTATACATATACAATATATCGTCTATACTATAGGATGTCATACTTGACTTACCGTCCATACTCCTCCTCCGTCAGTCATATTATACATATACAATATATTGTCTGTACTATAGGATGTCATACTAGACTTACCGTCCATTCTCCTCCATCAGTCATATTATACATATACAATATATCGTCTATACTATAGGATGTCATACTTGACTTACCGTACACCCTCCTCCGTCGGTCATATTATACATATACAATATATCGTCTATACTATAGGATGTCACACTAGACTTACCGTCCATCCTCCTCCATCAGTCATATTACAGAAGACTTCAAATGGTGGTTCATTCCAGTTAGTTGGTTTGATAGTATATATACCATCAGTAATGAAACCAGCATTGAACACATCCAGACAGTCACCCATTTGTATAATGGTACATTCCTCCCCGTTGCCAAGGTACCCACTACTACAGTAGCACCTATGTGTTTCTTCGCGCGTCTCGCATACTGCATGTAAGCTGCAAGAGTATCCTTCGTTCACGCTTATCAGTCCATCAGTACAGTTATACATTACTGTACAGTCGTTGTTCACAAGAAAAGAACCTGTCTGAAATAAATTAAGAATAACCATAATTAAATTGGTCACTAATAAACTAATTAAGGCCTTTTTGTGAAAACGCGTACTGCGGTATTGATTGCGGACGTCTCCAACAATCCGTGTATTCATCCAATTGTGAATATTAATTGCTTGCATAACCTAATTATATAATTGGCAAAATCCATCGAAAAATGGATTTGATCGTCTCTAATGCATTACTGAATCAATCGTTTTGAAAATTGGAGAATAAAATTGGTGATTAAGAAAATTAAGAAAATTGGTGATTAAGAATCGTTATATAAATGTAATTTCTGCTCTATATCGGTGGTCCTTAATCGTTCACACGTTATTGCCCTGCCCTATCATGTAAGTCAACTACACTGATGTTGCCAACGAAATGCATCCTCAGGTCCACACAATAGTTGTTACCATCAAACTCCTTTTAGCGATGTAACGAAAGCCCAAGTGTGTGTGAATGTATGCATGCATACATTTTACAGAGCCATATACCCACAAGTTTCTAGTATTCAAAGCGCCAGAGAGCGAGAGAGAGAGAGTAGGAGGTGGAGGGGGAGGTGGAGAGGGACAATAATAAAAAACAAATGTAAAATTTATCTTTCGAATTTCTTCTCTTTTGATTTAAAATCCTACTAATTTCGTTTAAATACAGTCCTGTAATTTGAAATAACTTTTATCTCACCAAAACAGATACATTCTCCCCTGGAAGAAAACAATTCTCCCCGATACTTTTCTGTGTAGAGGGAACTGTTAGTGATGCAGTACCAGTGTTGGTTGATGAGGTTATTGTGACTGTTTGAGTTGTTTTTCCTCCCTGGTAGGTGGTTCCACTATTCGCCGTGCTTCCTGGTTTGTCATTTGTAGTTGCATCTTCTTGGATGGTGGTTTCACTTGTAACACCGACGTCTTTTTCGGTGGACATTGCGCTAGTCGTGTCTCCTTTAATGTTTTCAACATTAATTGTGCTCCAACTCGTCCTACTCGTGGGATCTGATGATGTGATGGTTGACTCTCCCATCATGCTATCACTGGTTTTAATGTCCTCCTGACCAATAACAGTTGGAAGTTCTGGTACAGCGTTGGTATTGGTGTTGGTGCATTTAAAGTAACCAGGGATCCCGGAACCATCCTCTGTTTTAGATGAAAAGGAGATCGAAATACCAAATATCAGAAGAACTTTCGTCCCTTCGCAAATTCCAACCAAGATGGACTTTCGTTTTTTTTTTCATATACAAACATTGTTCTAGTTTGATTGAATATAAATGATTCATTTTTTTGTGTATCATAGAAAACATGAATTATGTATTATGTTCCATCTTACAGAAGGGAAGTCACTTAGAACAAAGTTGAGTAAATAAGACAAGATTTAAGATCATAGTTAGCTATCAAGGCTTCAATCAATTGACCTGTAAGTTTAGACTATTGAATACAATGCCTTTGCCTTATCGATCTATTCTGTCCCATTATACATCTCAAATATATGACAATATTTGTTTAATTACAAAATCACCAGGCTGAAGATTATATAGCGTACGACTATAACGTACAATAGCATTTAAGAATTGTTTATATCATGTATTGTTTAATATGAGGAAATCCATTATCCATAATCAGGTAAGCATATGAAAACGTACTCATTCTTTTGAAACACTTCTACAGCTTTTCACAATAAATTAGTCCGAGGAATTTCCTTTTTCAGAAGTTATAATTAATATTATAAAGAAAAACGAAAACAATTCTACTGAATTTCATGTGTGCTCATTTGTTCTGGAATTGCCAGATGCATTTACAAAGTACAACCAACTTTGAGAATGAAAACGTGCTTCGCCATAGGCAATGCCGTGATGACAAGGTATTGAAATACTATTAAACAATCTTGCTCAGTCATCGAAATATCCGAGAACACCACTGCCCAACCCTAACCCCTCCCTAAACCACTTAACTACAAGCCCTGACTCTAAGATGCTAGTACTTGCGAAGGATGGAACAACTCGTTTCAATTGATAATAATAATAATGATGATGATGATAATAATAATAATAATAATAATAATAATAATAATAATAATAATAATAATAATAATAATAATAATAATAATAATCAGTTATTTGTTCGACGCTTAAGCGACCACAATGTGGGAGAATCCCGCAAGGTGTTATGGATTAAAACATACACGTCGTGTGGCTTCCAATTCAAGTTTAAACTCAAATTTGTAACTCGTTAGAATTGTTTAAATACACATAATTATCGTCACTTAGAAGTCATGAAATGACTCAATTTACTGACTATGTACTTACATCCCCATAGGCCTAGTTATACATGATGAATATCTTCCTGAAAGAAATACGAGGACAGTTTATCGCAAAGATGATTTCTGTTGGATGAACGGATAGTTCACAAAATGAAATTTGAAGCTGACACAGAATCAAGTAAAAAGTTAAAAGCGTCTTACCTTTTGCCAGTATTTTAATCGCCGCATTTATCACCAGAATTATAAAAATGGGACATTTATGGAGCTTCATTTTCCTTCCTATTTTGTTATACCTAATATGCAATCTGTAAAAACTTGCTAAATCCTTCTATCGAATATTAAAGAAAAAAGATGAGATTTGCTAGAAAACCACTTGAAATTGCATATATCTTCTTTTGTGCAAATTCACATTTATCCATCATTGCGGAAGAAACGTAAATATTCTTGTGAATCCTCAATTCCACCTTATGTATATTTTCTCGTTGTGTTCTGAAGGATTTTCATTCTTTCGAAGATGTGCGGCAATAGAAAACCTATTGCAAAAAAATCATTTTAGATCAATACGTGTTACAATGGATATACGGTAGATTTGAAGTATGTAATTTCAGATATCTAGACATCTATTCATCAGAAAGATAAGTAGTCTTGGAAATACAAAAATTTAGCTTTATATATGTTTTTCACATAATATTGTCAAGGATTTCTGACCTTCGGTAATGCATAAGGCATATATATATATATATATATATATATATATATATATATATATATATATATATATATATATATACATATATATATATATATATATATATATATATATATATATATATATATATATATATATATATATATATATATATATATATATTTATTTATATTCATTACATTAGGTTTAAAGGTCTTAAGTCTTTGTTGAGGCCGGTGGTGCAACACTTAATGCGAAAGCTCTAATCGTTTTTTTTCCGTAAATGTTCAGTTACGGATTTGAAGTTCGAGGCAATTAAAGTACATTTTAGGTATTTCACAGAATGTCTATAAAGATTGATATGTTCGGAAACGGGAAATCCTGCAAAATTATCACGAATTGATTTTTGTGTGTGATTATTAAACGTAAGCGGAACCGAGAACCCGTTTCACCACGTCATTGCTCTATTAACAAAGAACACAGTAGAAAATGTAACTAACATTGCTGGAATCACAAGAGAGGGAAGGGCTATTAGACCATACTCAACATTGGCAATATTTACCGTTTATAAACCTGGGGTAATATGGGGGCATATTTGGCACCGAGGTTTTCAGCCACGGAAATGATCTGCGGACGTGGAAACTTGGTATGGAAATCTAGTGGTAGTGAGTAAAAATCTTGGTTTTTTTTTTTTTTTTTTTGGGGGGGGGGTTACGAAAACCTAACATGGAGGAGGGGGTACATTAAAGCATTCTCATATAGACTGATCGTCTTTGAATAAAACAAAATTTGTTTGATAGAGCTAATAAAGGACTTGATGACCTGTTATGAAGATAGTAATATTAAAATATATCACTTATTGTGTATGATGTCATCAATAATTACTCCCACAGTAAAATCACGCAAGCTCACTACTACAACAACAGGGGCGTATCCAGGATTTTCCAATAGGGGGGGGGGGGGCGTCAGGCATGAATGATCGCCGTCCTGGGGGATGGGTCTAAGGGGAGGGGTGGACAATTTTTGCTTTCGAAGAAGGGCTGAAATGCAAAATGGTGCCATATGCATGGGCGGCGATCCGTACTTCTGAGTGGGGGGGGGGGGGGATATGACCTTGTTGACTATCTAAGCGTAGCGCCACCATAAGTTGGCGCGAAGCGTACAAGAAAATTTTGGGATTAACAAACCCTCTAGATGGCCGGAAACGGCACTTCCCGAGGTTTCCAAGCGGCATATACCCAACTTTAAAATAGGGATGTCATGTCCGAAATATCTCATAATCAGGATCCAAAATACCTTTTTTTTAATTTCGGGTGTTATTTTGGGAAAATTGCCCCTGTCAATCTTGTTTCAGGCGCAACGTTAGAATGTTCGAGAGCTCTTTTATATTATTCGATGAAGAAAATGGCCTGATGCAGGCTATTATAGGCCTATACACATGCAATACACAATTACACATAGTTACATTCCTAGGTACCGATTGCTAGGGCATCCAGGTGAAACGTATTAAGCATTACCCTGGTAACATGAGATTCTCAGCTGTTCGAGGGAACATGTACGTGTGTAGGCCTACTATAGGGCCTATATGAATACTATGAGGGTGCATATATGTACTATATCAATACCATGGGCGCGATAATACATTTTTTTGTTATAGGGCCAATGAAGCCTACAGTCAACTATTCTTGCATTATAAAGACGCTTTATTTGAAAAGATCGCACTGCGTTTATGGTAGGCGAGAAATGAAGCTAAAAAAGAGCCGTACATTAACGATGATGCATAAATGTAGGCATGAAAATATTCTTATCCCTGGCATTTGGTGGGGAGGGGATATGGTGTATTACATCCCCTCCACCCATTTTCATGGGGGATATATCCCCCTTCCCCCCAGGATCGCCGCCCATGGCCATATGTGATCCATTTTTCGACCTTAATAATAAGCAACATTTCCAGTAAATATGGACACAAAATGCACAATTTAGTATGGCTGGCATGTCACTTAGTGTTTATAGTGATAATACAAACACAATTACCATCTATGTTTCTAAAACTATTATGCCGCCGAGCTTCGCCAGAACCTTTTTTTGGCAAACAAAAAATAAAGCATACGGGAGGGGGGGGGGGGGGTTGAGCGATCACCGACATCTCACTTTAAGGTCGTCATCATTTTTTAAATTTTTTTTGGCTAAACTTTTTTTTTTGGTGACGGCCAATGGGGGGGGGCGCTTGTTGGGCCCCCCTGGATACGCCCCTGCAACAATACCTAGTTTAAACCTAAGCAGCCGGTTACTGAAATAAATTGTACAATTATATGATTTAATGTATACACATAAACCCACTAATACTCAGAAATGACTGATTGATGTATGCGTACACAAGACTTACCGTCCATCCTCCTCCGTGAGTCATATCACAGAATACGTCAAAGGGTGATGTATTCCATTTTATCGATTTAATGGGGTGTAGACCCTCGGTAGTGACATCCTCATTAAACAGATCCAGGCAGTCAGTTATCTGCTTACAGGTCTGTCCGTTACCTTGGTAACCCCTAGTACAGTAACACTTGCGTTCACCGCTGCGTTTCTCACAGACTGCATTAGCATCACAACTGTATCCTTCATTCACGCTGATCAGCCCATCTGTACATTTAACCATCATTGTACAATTGTGATTCACGTACAATGAACCATTCTAAAAACAAAACGAAAGGGATAATTAATAACCAAGCTTCCATATCTTAACTCTTAAGAAATATTGAAACATGCAGACTGATACAAGAAATAAGTAATCATCATTCTACATGAATTCCACGTATTACATTCCAAACCTTGTGTTCTTTCACTTCGAGGAACAGAGGTCAAGTCGTGACTGCAGTGAGTCACTGAATTCCATTTCGGATTACTTGACTCTTTCTGTTACTAGTTACGTTTGAAATATAATAAAACCTGACACTTTCCTAATTGCTAAAAAAAAAAAAAAAAAGATGTCAAAGAAACTTTGTTGTTACTTCCGCTGCATAAATGTTCCTTTTCATTTGCAAACCTCAACATATAGTCGAAATTATGTCACTTTTACACAGCAGAATGGCATATATCTTTACATTACATAAAAGAATGGAATATCTGACATTGCAATTGTACACACTTTTCTAGTTTCTTTAGCTAACTAATTCCTTGGAAAAAATGCTTCGGCTGTTTAAATATTTAACTGAAACCTGCTGGAAATTGGAATTTGACTTTGAAACGCAATAATCTTTAATAACTGTGAGAAATATCACACCCTAGAATTGAGGACAGAGATATCAACCAGCAGATGTCTAATATAATTTCACCACATTTTTCGTCCTTTGCGGCACTTTAATCTGACAGTCATTTCTTGATTAATATCTTACATATAATTTGAATGGTATATGCTGTCCATATTTTAAAGCTTTTCTGACAGAAATATCACATCAATAAAGACTAGTGGTTTCGTAACGAAATTGATCTGGTTGGCTCATTATAATTTTGTAACCAATACATGTGACGCTAAATTTTAGGACTGTAGCTACTCTCATGACAGAAAATGGACATATGGCATTACATGCAAGAGAAATCATATCTCTCATTGCTATGGGACTGCATTATTATGGTTTTTAAAAAGCCCTATTCGCGGGCCACAGAAGAGTTGTTCGCCAGACGCGTTTTGCACATCCGTGATTTAGACGCCATATTTTAGTTGCGATCAGTAAAAACGCGAAAACGAGTTGTAAAACTGTATAGACATATGCCATTTATTCGTCATTATTATGACTTCTAAATTTTAGCCAGACAACTATCTCCTTGTCGTATTTTGCTTATAATGAGGACAAACGTACCGTACACATCTCAGTTACTAAAATAATCGATTCGTATTTCAAGGGTGAAAGACTATCGATTAATATTTGTTTTATATAAAGTATCTCCTAGTCGTAACGATTGAAGAAGAATATGGTTTGCATTGTTGTATTGTATCGCTTTCACAGTGCAACGGAATATTTTCCCCTCAAAAAGACCTTGGGAGGTCGAGTTGTAAGTGATTTCGCATTTATACTCAGAGGTTTCACTTATATCTGGTTTCATTAAAGCAGTGATCACAAAGTCATATATGCGATAAATCATACTTAATCACTTACATTACTAACTGCAGTTTGTTTCGCCCTATTCTCTCATGTATGAGCCGATTCATATCGTAATCCTTCTTCATTTAGGTCATTACCATTGTTAAACATTTATGTTTTCGCTAATATTATTCATATTACACATTTTTTGTTCTACATTTTTGGGAAATATTTCTATACATCATTCATATGAGAAATGTGTTTAAACTTGAACTTGAAATACAGAATCGTGATCACGAAAGTTTTAGACTAACATTTCATAGACTGACTGTCTCGGTTGTTGTTAAATCTTCACAGGCCGGAAAACGACTGCAGCGTTTGTTATCGATTTAGAATTTCCATTATGTCGAGAAAAACTGTTTGTAAATCATTTGCAGGCTCATGTAAACTAGTGCCTGTACTATTGTATTTTTACAACCTGCCAGGTGGTTTTAAAATTGATTGTCGTAGTGTCTAATATATTACACGATACTTGAAACCTCATCAAAATATCGACGTCCTTATTAGGAAAGCGAATTACACATAATGCACATGAGAATCAACAACACAGGAAAAGTGATCTTAACAATACAAACCTATAATTTTTTCATGACTTTTGAACTGACTCAGCATCGAAATAAATCGTTGAAGCTATGTCATGTAACAAGGTAAAATGTAAAAGCTAATTAGAATGCATTGAATTGAAGAGAGAATTTTCTGTTAACACTTTGTTTGTCTTAAGCTGTTATGTCATGTTGTACGATGATGTTCGACCAGTACAGGGTGGAAATAAACAGGTTATCCTATGTGTCCAATACTTTACATACAAACAAACAAAGAGAAAGAAGGATATTACGCCAAGTAAAAATATTAACACTTTAAACAGAACAGCTATTCAATTAAGGAGTATCAACAAATTAAGTCCAATGTTTGATTTGTACAAAGAAAGACTGATATGATTTATTAAAATAGAAAATTGTATAGGTTGTACACCATTATAAAAATTATCGGCTGAAAGTTTCAAATATTTACAACCTTTTTGTAATTTAAAAAAAAAATCCCATATCGGAGATTATCCACCTGCATATGAATGTATTATCATACCCAGTTTACGAACACTACACAGTATTATTATATGAACAAGGATATTTCGGGGTTCGGGGTAGGGGGGGGGGATACCGTGGAGGACCTGTTGGGGAAGGGCGAAAATTCCAATTTAGGTAGAGCAATACCCCTCACTTTCGAATAGTTTTAAGATGACTCGGAAATGTTGGACTGTAATTATAAATGGTAAGTTTTACATAATTTATTTGAAATAATTTCATCCATGAAATATAGTTCATATGGACATATATTTCAATAAAGTTTTCATTAAAAGATTATCTTAAATTGAAGCAAAAACATTCTAATGTTCGCATTGAAAGAACAGTGGTTTCTTTGCCTTCTTGAGAATTGAAGTATCGAGGTTTTTGTCCGATAGAGATGCATTCAAAATGACCAAGAACTGCTGACTTATCCGCTGTTTCCGAGACAAAAAAGAGAAAAAAATGACTGACGTTTTCATTCCTTACTGTTTAAAACAAAAAATTATCACAAGACATGACACAATTTCTACAATCAGCTTCGGTTTATCTGTATAACAGATCTTAGAATAGTTTGTGACTGGGAGTTGTCATTTTGTAAATCTATATTATCATATTGCGACTAGTATCTGAAGCCATCTACTTTATCATTGTATTTTCCTTCATATATATGCAAGGTAGAATATTTACAATGTTGATAATGAAACCCCCATATGCCATCATTAGGTCGTGTTAAGTACTTCCTTATCTTAGATCAAAGCATTTTCAAAAACCCTGCTTATTACAGTAAATAAATAATGTAATAAATAAGGAAAAAACGAAAAAATTAAGGAGTGTGACTCAACCATGTCATATTTAGACTTGAAATATGTCTCCAATATAGTATGTGAAGGAACAGTAAATTGGGAAATCTCTTAGCTGTTCAGGGAAGATATTCATGACATATATAGCTCTATTCATATAAACCAATAATGAAGATAGCATGTTTGTATCATATTATGTAACATGCGGCAGTTTCAAGCGGCTTATCGTCCTGGACCAAACCAGGGCTCTTGACAAACTTAAAAATCGTAATATGCCTCGGCAGTACACTTTTCCTGCAACCAACAATATTATAGAAATGTGCTAACATTTTCGGAACTTATATTACGCTTGTCTTTTACTAATTTAAACAAATTGAACCAAACTTGTGTGAAATTCTATCACTCTGGGGACGATGTTATTCCAATATCATATGTAATTTAGAAGTTTTGACATTTCTCATATTAAATTTTATAGGACTGATACACACTTTGTTATTTTCTCTTGCTATAGTACTCTGCTAAGAGTGGAGCTTTTAAGATTATTGTTTCACATTAACGATCGCTTTCAACATAAAATGTGCTACTTAGTTTGAAATAACTTGTACTTATATGGGATTTTTGTAATTGTACTATCTGCATTGATTCGAAAAAGTACCTGTCGGCGGGGTTTGACTTTCAAAACTAGTTAGAAATGAAGACGCAATTTAACACTAATTGCGCGGCACTACTTTTAGTATAAGTCCTAAGTGAACATATTGTATTTTTGTGACATAATCTGGAACAACAGTGCTTTTAATTATAATTAACATAACTAAATTATTCTATTTAAAGTTTGATTTCATGATACAAGCTTTGGGGCGCATCTTAATCTAAAGTTAGCCCACTTGACAACTTTGTCGCTCTCAACATTGTAGTGCATTTAATTTTTCCTTTCTATCTTAAACGTAATGACATTGAATCGTCATCACCTGAACTAAAGGACTAACTAAACCTAGGGTTATGATTAGCATTTATCACATATTTTAAGTTTAGCTCAGTAGATTAACTCTCATGTTCGTTCGTCCGTTTGTTTGGTAAATTTGTGTCTGTATCATTATGTGCAGCCACCCCACACCAACCTCCCCCAACCTCACCCCACCCCGCCGTTCTACTAGGTGCACACAATACCATAGAATAACAACTTGTAAGCAATGCTTAAGCTGTCTAAAGAAAGGTTTTGATGATATGGATGCTACAGGAGGTCTCTCTATTGATCTGATACCTCGGACAATACCGGATTGACCACTGGCTAGATCACCACTCGGACAATCCAGATTGACCACTGGCTAGATCACCACTCGGACAATCCGGATTGACCACTGGCTATTTCACCCATAGCCACATATGATACTCTTGGTAAAGCTCTTCAAAAATAGGAAGCAGACATACTCACCATTTGGTAAAGATGGCTATCGCCAAAATTAATACCAACATTGTAAATACTGTAGACGGGAGATGCTTCATTTTCTCTTGTATGGAAAATTGCCTTAAATAAACGATAATTTATTTTCACAATATCAGATGAATAGTATCTTTTTGTGGTGAGCATCTGCTAGTCTTCGCGTCGTAATCAAAATGATATCCTGAGAAGTTTAATAGTTGCAGTATTAAATGGTCAGTCAATTAACACCAGTTTAAATCAGCCACTTAAACAACCAGCCGCATGATAATGTTATGTTAATATTGAAGTCTAAACCTTCAAGTTCATATAAAATCTCACAAGCTGCTCCCAATCAATAAAAAGTAAAACTGAGATACAAAAGATTAAAGGATATACATTTCAATTTTTTATTGACTTAAAATAGTAGCATATAACATATGATTCATTCTCTATAAGTAAACTTTAAGGCAACACAAGACGTCTTAATTGTTTTACATTTTCACAAGTACTTGTATAGGGTTATCATCTTTCGCTGTATAGAGGCGTTCCTATTAATGAATATCTTATATAATTGTTTAGTAAAATCTACCAAGAGCTACATTATCTGTCGTTAAAGCCATTAGTAAGTGACACCGTCAGCCATCACAGCTAGTATCATACACATATAAGTATTGTTATTATAAGGCTTACAGAGAATTGATTCGACATAAAGGACTCTGATTAAAGGTTTCGATATCAAACAGGATATTACGGGATGTGAATATTGATTGCAAGAAGGTTGTTATGATAACAATTTTCTGTATTGTCTTCTACATAAAAAGAAAACAATCACTTCTCGGAGATATTTAATGGTAAAAGCAATTCAAAAAGAAAGCAGCAGGCAAGATGGATCGATGGCTTTAATTGAAAATAAAACAGTTTGAATGGTAATTATTTTCTACAATGCAGTAATGGGATATCGACGTTTTCACTCAGTAAACATATGATCAAAATACACGTATGGATATAATGTTTTCTATATCACATAACACAACGCGATGCGAATATCCCGATGTGAAGGTCCCGAGTTTGAATCACTTCAAGATCAATGTATATCGTACAGTTACAGAGTTGTTGACAATTGACAATCCATAATCATGGACGTTATATATGAATCTAAGAGACTGGCTTCGGTCAGCTTGCGGCTTTGATAAGCCAATGATGGCTTCTTCGCGAGATCCTGCTTGTAGGAGGATTTTAGATACAAATACATACAAAATAGAATGCAATATATAAAGAGCCGTATATTAACCACATTTTTTTCTTCTTTTAAGTATCAAGGTTAACATTATTTGTTGTATTATGTATATTTGTGAATGGCCTTAAATATCAAGTACAGTTTCAAGTCTGACTTTTAGTCAAACTTGTAGTGAGTCTGTTCACCTGATCGTATCCAATTATAATTTCTTGTACTCTCACGCATAGTCTTGAACTGTCCACCATTATACTCATGCTGGCGGCATTTCGAAAATCTAGAATAGATTTTAGCAAGGGCGGCGGAAGCACATTTAATCTGGGGGGGCACCGACATCAAAGGGCACTTTGCAGAAATTCGATTGGACTGATGCAGCCTTATATTTAGTACCATTTATAACTCTTATTGTATTATCTTATTTGCGTATACACATCACTCCATCAATGCCCCCCCCCCCCCAAGGAAAATATGCATACTAGCACTGCAATTTCCAATGTGCAAATTGGGAAACAAGGAACAAGTTTTGTTTTGAGACAAAATGAGGTGAAATCATGCTAGTTGCTAATGTAGGAATCTTCCGAATTAGAGTTTATTTCTTGTCAATATCTTAACAAATCTTTTCCATTAGCTTTGAGTGTGACCCACAGAACTTCATTAAAAGTCGGGGGCGTAGCCAGGATTTGCAAAGTTGTATGCACGACTATCTGAGCGGAGCGCCACCATCGGTTGGCGCGGAGCGTACAAGAAAATTTTTGGTTTTACAAACCCCTCAGATGGCTGGAAACGGCCCTTCCCGAGTGTTCATTCTGGTTGTCTGGCCTCTTGCTAACTTGAGACACCTCAATATTTATGTAGAAAAAGGGCACATTTTTAACCTGAGGAAAAGTGGGGGGGGGGGCACGTGCCCCCTGTGCCCCCCCGGTTCCGCGGCCCTTGGATTTTAGTACAAGATTACATAATCATACATGCACTTAGAACCACTTAGAACCACACAGGGAGTTTATGCTCATTGGTTAATACCGGTGCCTTTCAATCATAAGGTCCCGAGTTCGAGTCACTCCAAGATTAATGTGATTAATTAATTGACAATTGACAATTCATAATCATGGACGTTAAGATATGAATCTAAGAGACTGACTTCGGTCAGCTTGCGGCTTTGATAAGCCAATGATGGCTTCTTGCGAGTTCCTGCTTGCAGGAGGATCTAAAATACATACATACAATACATAAACTTACTATTGAACAAACTGCTTTCTTGTTGAGTTGAACGGACAATTAGAGACACCATAGTTGTCATTTCTTTTCATGCTACAATTATAATTCGATGATACTTCTACTTAGTCAAGGCACGCCCCATGTATATAGTCATTGCGAATTTAGCAAAAAATCACGTGATTGCGTTTGTGTCCGGGTTCTGACAACAATTTCCTTCTAATTCTACGGACGTTAGTAATTACCATCCCTATAAAGAAACTCTATGGAATTACACATTCTTACCATGATACATCTTATTTCCATTTAGTTCCAATATGTTCTTCCGTACATATTTACTTTTCTTGACAATGCCAATTCTTGTTTGAAGAAATTCCATCAGTCGACTGAAGACGAACGACAGAAGAACAACGCTTTTCACAATGAAGATTATTACTCTTGAGCAGAGAGTTCATTTCCAAATATTGTTTTGGATAACAGGTTCGTTTTTGTTGCAGTTAACGGTGAGTCCTGAATATCTGACATGTTTCGTACGAAATTATTAAATTATTAAAGTCGTATGAAAGGTGGTAAAAACTTGATTGAAACTTTTAACAGATGTTCCTGCTTTGCAACAAGCTATTTCTGACGTCTTCATCATTTTTAATGAATATGGAAATATTTTTAACTAATATTTATAAATATTTTTCCATATTTAAATCTTAAACCACAAATGCTGACTGTTAGGACATTTGCTTTTTAATGCAGTGAAAAAATCAGATACAAATGTCCAGCCTATTTTATCTTGCATTTCAGTACAATTTTAACTACTTTTGGTACACCATAAGTTACCAGAAATACTTTAAAGCAAGTCTTAATGCCACGAGAAGAAATAGTGCTGGATGATATGAAAACATTCCACACGGTGCTTTGGCGTTGAAACGTGGCAAGCAGCACTAACGTTTTAATAAGTTATTAAAACATCTATATTTGCCAAAACAGATATAGCAAACGTTTCACTAATATATTTTAGAAGAAAAATATATAACAGTTAAGTTATTGTTAATAGTACATTATGCTCTCCTTAACCAACTGAATATATTAGGGTATGCTGAACATTAAATCAGAAAGCAACAAATCGTGCAAAGTATTTAAATGTGGTCTTAAAAACCCCGAAATGTTTGAAATAGTTATCTAGCCCTCAGTTCTCCTATTAAAAGTGGAATAAATTTGCCAAACCACCAATTAGTAATAATTTACTCTCTTTCCTTTAAGGGTAAATGTAGCATCCTTTATACAACTTAGAATATCAGGAAATATTTACTAACAGCTTGAAATATATTTGGTAACCGAGGATGTATGAAAACGACGAGTTTGAACGGTAAAGAGAAGCTCCTTCCAAACTAATAACCAATAAGAAGGATTTTTCTACAAAGATCAACACAAGGATGTTTACACATTAAAAGTATCGTGCGCAATAATTGTTTAGAAGAAGTTTAATCATTGCATTACATATCTCTCTTTTTCTATATTAAAACAAAATTAGCTAATTATGGAAATATATGGAAATATATAATACTTAGATATAGTTTCTGAAAGGCTTTTATCACCAATCGTTATTTACTTGATTAAAACCAGAGACATTTGTAGAACCGTTCCAAGAATATTGGTAAAGTTGGACGGACGTGATAGGCTTAAGACACCAATCCTGTATCTTTATAGAAACGTGAAGAATAAAACAATATTTCTGGATTTGCTCTAAGTTTAAAAGCAAATTTGATCTGCCTTGGCGTACGGTAATTTAAAAGAACCACTTCTTTTAATCGGTACCAATAGTTTTACACGCTACAATAGAAACAAATACATATTCAATTTACTTTATTACGTTCCACAGCTAACATCTATTGTTTTGTCTTCAAGTAAACGAGTTACTTCAGACAATTTGAAGTTATTACAGATACCGATCGTTAGCATTGAAATCCATTACGTTTTGCAAATACGCTTTCGTTTTCAACTCATTGGAACATAATAATTCATTCCTTTGCTAGTTTTTAGTTCTTTATTGACATTTATCAATGTACAGAATAATCTGGAATCATTTACAAAGTACGAGTTTTTGTCTAATATACGCAACAAACAGCGTTACTTCAGTTATGTACTTACACTACAACGACAATGAAAATCCACAATTAAAAGACAAAAGACAGTCTAGTCACTTTAACTTCTAGAGTTTCTTGAGTTTATTTCGTTTAGCAACTTTTGATTTTAAAGTCCCTTCTTTTAATAGTTTCTTACTTAATGTACAAACTTTTCTTTGGGCATGTCAGATTTCTTGCGATATCATTGACTAACATAAAATCTGTCCTGACATAACCTGTATATCCATACTTGAAGCTTTCCATTGTACATTTATATGGCGTTTAAGTTCTTCATTGCTACGAAATCTCATAATGTAAAAGTTTAGTCCAAAGATACAAGATTGCACTGAAATGAGGAGAGAAAAAAAAAGCTAAGTTTTTTTTTGTCCATCTCACTGCGACATCAAACATTTTGGTTTAACCTTAATCGCGTTAATTTAGTTTTAAACTTTCGACAATATTTAACTGTTATCATATCAAAATATGGCTGTACAAGTCAGGTACACCAATGCGTAGATGACTGTGTTGCCATTTTTATCAGTTAAATATAAATTGATCTATATACAGTTGTTCTATTTAGGTATTTTACGTGGAAAATGAAACAGACAGTCAAAAGTTTTAGAGATTAGGTTTCAAACCAAAATTGAATAATGTGAGCTAGACTTAACACATAACTTAATAATATTGAACATGTAAATTTATGTATCTCATGACTACAATCCCTGTAGAAAATTACATGTCTATAGACATGGAAATATGCCTTTGCGAGTTCCTGTGGTCCTAAGATCGTTGAAGCCGACTGGTATAAATTAGGCTTATAATATAATATGCTGATGAATATATTTAATTTTTTAATTTTTCAACTGCATGATCTGCGCCTGCACTTATAATTTATCCCTAGTTGTTTGCATTAAGGATGATAATTCAAGTAACCAGTAAAAGTATTTTTCGACACTGTTTAAGTTCACAGAAATTAATATACTGTATTAAGGAAATATATAACGTGTACATTATATTGCATACATCAATCGCGTAGTCTACGTATTGACATTGTTGGTCAAAATTTGTTGACAGATGTAAAATTAATTTTCAGTTTGAAAGAAAAATCAATTTCTTTTACCTTAGTTCCATATTGCTGACTTAATTAATAATTGCATATTTTTCATTCTGTATTTGTAAATATTTAAATGCTTTTTTTTCTTTAGGGAAGTTTCTTGTATATACTAAGATAATCCTTTTTTTTGCGTAAATATTACAAATAATTTGCAAAAACTTTGCAATGTTCTAGCATTTTTCTTACTTTTGTTTCTTTCTCAAATTACTGTGGGAACAAAGAATACTGTTTATTTAACTTCTGGGTTTTTGTTCATATGTTCTTATTGGAGATAGAAATATCGTTTTGTATGATAAATTACAACTGTCTTTTACAATTTTTCTCTCTTTGCATTAAGTCTGCTCAGCCAGAAAACAACCACGAGACCACCAAACAGACTACAGGTAAAATAATCACGATCGTAACACATTTTGTTAAAATAATTTGTTACTGTTATAAATAGGAGTCAATGTTTTAGTCAGTTTTTTTTTTAGAAGTGGTATAAGAAACTCAAACATCTATATTTATAAAGATATTGGATATAATTACACATTGGTAAAACAATTATCAGCCTGTGTACAAATACACAATACATATAAAGTAAAATTGAAGTTAACTCAAAAATAAAAGTCCGTGATGATATTTTTCAAGTTTGTTTTAGAGAATCCATAATGTATATCATGTTTCTTCAATATTTCTATTGCTGTGTCAATATCAAAATACGTAATAATGTACTAACATCCTTCAGAAGGGGACGGTGTGATGAATGTATCCAAATAAAACTGCAGTCACTACAACTAGGTATCGAACTTGTTAGCCTCTTAATTGTATTAGAGCCCAAGTTGGGAAGAAACCATAAACATTATTATTACATTTTTTTTTAAAATCAAGATTCATCCATTTTCTTCTACCAACAACCCGGGTTCCCCAGAGACTGTAAGGAAGTCCGAGATCAATGTGACTTAAGTAATTCAAGTGGAATTTATTTAATTAAACCAGAGACTTGTGTCGAACCTTTCGAAGTATATTGCGACAGTTCTCATGATGCCGGTGGCTGGACGGTATGTACCTGAGAGCAATATTGTACAGTCATTCCCGTTTTGCCATTTGGTTTACTTTATGCGATGAAATAACTAACATTTGATGGGAGAAATCATTTTGAAATTAGCTTGTTATAATGTATATTATTGTTATAAATAAAAAAGTGTTTATAATTGACTGTTATCTACACGAAGTGGTCTCTTTCAAATTAATAATCCAGTTGTTGGTTGCTGGTTATGGTTGCTGGTCGTTGGTCATGCGATGAAATAGCTAACATTCGATGGGAGATATCATTCTGAAATTAGCTTGTTATAATGCATATTATTGTTATAAATAAAACAAATTGTTTATAATTGACTGTAATCTATACGAATTGGTCTCTTTCAAATTAATAATCCAGTTGTTGGTTGCTGGTTATGGTTGCTGGTCGTTGGTCATGCGATGAAATAGCTAACATTCGATGGGAGATATCATTCTGAAATTAGCTTGTTATAATGCATATTATTGTTATAAATTAAAAAGTGTTTATAATTGACTGTAATCTATACGAAGTGGTCTCTTCAGACTAATAATCCAGTTGTTTGTTGCGTGTTGTGTGTATCTAGCGACAAACCCTAAAAAAAAGTTAAATATGGTAGTGGTATACACATGGACAAAGTTGTCCTAACGTAGAGTAATGTTACACTTATTATTAATCGTCTGAAAGTTACGAGTTCTCCATACAATTTCATTGACAGGTCATTCATCGTCGGTTTGAGAATGGATCGGTTGAGTTTAACCGTAACTGGGAGAGTTACAAAAATGGCTTCGGCTTTTTGTCTCACGAATTTTACCTTGGCAATGAGAAAATATCTTTGCTGACCAATCAAAACAAATACGAACTGATATTTGAGATTACAACTTCAAATGGTTCTACATTTCAACAGTCTTACGAGAACTTTCGAATTGGGGATGAGTTTAGCAACTACAAGTTAGTGAGCCTTGAAAGAAACTCTGGAACATTATTCCAATTCTCTCGTAAGTCAACATTCTACATTTGTCTTTGTAACTTAATGAAGTCTTTTTTATTTCCTTGAGAAGCCTTTGTCGACATTCTTTCAAAAGAGATTTAGAACTTTTCTGAACGGAACGTACAACTCTCGTTTAGCTTGAGAGCACTGTCCTGCTTTTAATGTATAAACAAATCTGACCCTATCTTTCAGCACAATTAAGACGTTCATGTTTTATTTAAAATAGCACAATTAACTCTTGGTTTCTGGACTAACTACAAAAGGAAGCAAAAAATATGGAAAATTTGTTTTTTTAGAATAAAATATATCCCGTATTGGACTTCTAATCAAACAATCGGTTGTACGTTTTGTCTTCTACAGATTTTGTTGATTGTCAAGACGCATATACCTCTGGCTTTAAAGATAATGGAATCTACAAGATAAAGCCGAACAACTGGCCTGGATCAGCTTTTAATGTTTATTGTAATATGACCGACGGAGGAGGATGGATTGTGAGTAAATGATTACAAACTTCTTTCATTAAAGATTTAACGACAGCAGTTTTCTCTGTTGATGTACTCAAATGGTATCGATTCATCTCATTTGGGGGTGGGGGTGGGGTTATGACTATATTAACGAGCTACAAAGATGATGCATTTTACTGCTGTGTTTTGGAGATTAACCTTTTCTTGTTAATGACCGATGGTCCTTTTTTTTTCAGTTCCCCTTTTCCTCGTTTTTCTTCATTTTCTTCATCAACTTCACATTGTGTTGAAATTTAGCAAAGAACTAAGGTACACTTTCGTAGGTTGGATGGGACGTTAAATGTTGGCGCTTGAAGGTTGGATAGATGCACACATGAGACACTTGCTTCTCTTAATGAAAAAGCGTAGGCCTTAAAATTAGCCCGAAAAATCTTATAAATATTGCATTTGACATGAACCACTATTTCTTCAATTAGCTCTTTCAAAGTAAGCGCAGTAAAATAACTGTTACAACTTGAACACAGTCTCCTTTCTTAGAGTAAATCCAAAACAGGTCGTAAAGATTTGAAACACTAGTCTAGTTAGGAAAAGTGGCATACTTTCCGTTCTTCAGGAAATATCGTCCCGTATAGGTCAACTTTCAAACAGAGTCAAATGACAGTTTGAAATTTAGAGATTTATGTTAGTGTAATTGTAGTGAAACATTTATTCTCACAAGATGTTAAAAAGATCTGATCGGTGTTAATATATATGTGTGTGTGTGAAGGGGGGGGGGGGGGGGAGGAGGTTAAGGAGCACTTTCCCCTGAAAGAATTTCTAAAATAAAATAGCCAAATTATATGATCTCTTGTCGTTCAAAAGGCTAAACCGGCACAATTTTGACAGTAAAAAGGATTGAACAGTATGTAAACCAATTTACTAGTTTATTTTTTGGGAAGTAAACTACACGCAAAAAAATGGAGTGTTGAATTTTAACACTTTCCAGGTGTAACCGTTCACCCTACACCTGAAGGGTTACTCTGACCCTGAGTAGGGTTACATAATTTATGTAGCGTGGATTTTTTAACACCTGCAGAAGTGTACTTTCAGTTCGAGCATTCTGATTGGTCAAACCTCCCGTCAGCTGGATTCTTAGTGTAAGTTAAGTGTTTAAACGATACCACCGTACCGTGAACACGCATTTACCGTACCTAGCAATACTTGTACCAGTTTGTCGACATTTATCGTTACTAAATGTACTATAGTAACCACAGCCATATATACGTTCAATCCACAAAACGTTACGTACTCAGTGTGCGATAACGAGCTACAATGGCATGAAATGACGTTATAGGAGACTGGGGCCTGGAAGAATTGATTGAAAAATTCGAAGGTATGTTTTGATATTATGTAAGTGTACATGACAAGAACGAGATATGCGCTTAGAGACCCACGACTAAGCTGGGTAGACGAATGCATTTGAATCGCTTGCGTTACGTAGACCTAACGTTAAAGTCATACTATAAGTTAATATAATAGGCTAGCTGCTGTTTGTCATAGTCAACTCATAATTGTCAACGAATCAGTGTAGCCTACATACAAGTAAACATTAAACGGAATTGCCTTCGGACGGACGGAGGACTTTGGTCTAGGCCTTTATTGTAATCTAGTGCATTCTATTCCTTTTTGTGCGTTAACCGTAACTTCGTATACCCTGCGAGTCACTTTTTTAAGTTGTACTAGGCCTACTACTAGGCCTAGTACTACTAGTAGGGTATACTTAGGCTATTTCAAGACAATGCATTTTAAATAGCATCGGGCATGGGCCTATAGTTACGCTGGTACTATGTTCAATAAGGGATAAACATATATTCATGTAATGCAATATATAATTACCACTAATTGCCATTTTAGCTTGTAAGTTGTAGCAAGTAGGCCGAAGCTGATGTGGATTGGTGATACTTTTAGACCTAGGCCCAACTATAATTTAGCTATTTTATGGAAGTTAACTAGCTGTTATAATTCATATCAATCTACACAATTGCATACAGTGGGAGTGAGCATTATTTTAAGCATTGTTAACATGATGCATTGGTTATAAAAGTTGCCTACCTTGTCTGATGAAAGTTTAATGCAAGTTCCTGTTTTGACAAGTAATCACTATAGGCCATCTGGCTTTCTAGATTCAAACGTACTTGAAGAAGTTAGAATCACAACTGATTAAATTGTGGGCATTTTCTTTAGGAATGTTCATGTTTTGTGAGGGGTACATGTAAAAAACTGCTTATGCTCCAAGAAGGTTTTAACACAACTTCATTATGATGGGAATTTTCTTTTCTTTTCTTCGTTGTTACTTAGGAAGCATCAACTTGGAATTCTATTTGCAAAAGATTTCAGAAAGACCTCAGCAATATGTGTTACTTCTTGGAGGAAGCAAAATATACCCCAAGCAGTCATTTGTGATCATCCAGAGACATGCCCTACCCCAGAGGACATTTATGAAGCCATTGATGTTTGCTTCAAATTATTCTACGTGTTAAATCTGAATTATACCAAATTGCAAGTCTCGGTGCCTGGGAATTTTTCCAAAAAGTTGTCTACAAGTTGCCTGGTGGTGTGAAACGCAACCAGATTCGAGATTTTTATGCTCACCGTGCCGACAAAAAAGACAAAGTTACTGCAGTTTAGCAGTTGTCATAGACAGAACTCCATGTTTCCTCATCTCACGGATCAGAATGTATGTAAAGTTGTTGCTTATTTGGAATTGTCTTTGGGAAGAGTTTTTTCTTTGTGTTTAATTTGGAATACCAAAGGCACGAGCCAACAACAAAGACAAAGTAACTGCAGTGTAGCAGTCATCATAGACAGTACTCCACGTTTTCTCATCCCACGGATCAGCATATATCTAAAGTTGTTGCTTATTTGAAATTGACTTTGGGAAGAGTTGTTTCTTGCGTTTAATCTGGAATACCAAAAGGCATTTGCCAACAACAAAGACATAGTCACTGTAGTGTAGCAGTCATCATACACAGCACTCCATGTTTTCTCATCCCATGGATCAGAATTTTTCTAAAGTTGTTGCTTATTTGAAATTGACTTTGGGAAGAGTTGTTTCTTTGTCTTTAATCTAGAAACCAAAAGGCATGTGCAAAAAAAGTAAAGACCAAGTAACTGCACCGTAGCATTTGAAAATGTTGGCACTTTTAAGTTGACTTAATTCCACAAGACAATACTTTTATAGCCTAAATTGTTCGTTTTACATTTAATGGGATATAATAAATGGACCTCTGGAATAGGAAGGTCGTAGGGTGTTTAATTGCTGAAAATCCCACATTCTGAATTGTTTGTGTTGTCATTGCTTTTTGCTCTCTCTTAAATGTAACTTTCTGCTGCGAGCGATTCAAACATGCATCCATATTGTTTACCTAATTACTAAGTAATAATTAACCTAAAACCTGTATAAAATATTTACTAAACGGATGCGATGTAAACATTTCTGGCAAAATTTTACATAACATTATTGTATTTGCGTTGCATAATAAACATGTAAAACTTTACAAACCAGCAGTTAAATATACATCCAGAAGTATAAACGAGAGAGCACTATTGTGTGTTGAGAGTCCATTAAGTATCATCTTGACACAGATGACAAATGAACACTATATGGTGGTAATTCTACTCACTGAAGCAGAACTTTGACACCCAGAAGGCCAAAAAATGTGCACTAGAGTGTTAATTATACTCCCTGAAGTGCAATTTTGACACCCAGAAGTGCTAACAAATGAACACTTTATGGTGTTAAATTTACTTCCTGAAGTGTCATGTTGACACCCAGAAGTTTTAACAAATGAACACTTTATTGTGTTAATTTTACTCCCTGTAGTGTACCTTCAACACCAGGAAGTGTTATTTTGACACTTGTATGGGTGTTGTTAAGGTAACACTCGCAAAGTGTTATATTATGTTACACTTCTGAAGTGTTAATTTAACCCGGTGGGTGTTGTCCCTAATCCAAACAGGGTGGGGTGTTAAATTCAACACTTTACGATTCAAATTTAACACTTCATTTTTTTGAGTGTAGCTACATAAAAAACCCGAAGTTTTTTCCCCTTCCGAGGCTATTGTTTTTTGTTCTTCTTCATTTCGCGGACTTTTAAATATGTTTTATCTGCTGAGAGACTAAACAAATAGTTCCTTCTGTAAGGTTAACAATTCGCGCTTTGTTTTCCTCTTTGCTTTTAAAATCATCAGGTTGTTCAACGTCGCGTTGACGGAAGCGTCGATTTCTACCTCGACTGGGATAACTATAAGCAGGGCTTTGGAAATTTAAATTCCGAATTTTGGATTGGAAATGAAAAGCTGCATTTCTTAACGAATGCAAAAAGACAAGAAATAAGAATTGATTTGGTGAACAGGAATGGAGCTCCATACTTTGCCAAGTTTGACAACTTTGGCATTAATAACGAGACGGACAACTACCGCTTATCAGTAATCGGAACTTACAGCGGAACAGCTGGTTTGTAACACTTACAGTTTACGATTACATATGTATTTAATATTGTACATGAAAAAAAATAAGAGGCAGTTCAAGAGTTTCAACTGGGGTAGGAAGGGAGGGAGTGTCATAAACCTCGATGGGCATGGAGATATGTGACTTTGATTGGAGGGAGCAATATTGATCCACGCCCTTGCAAAGCGACGATCTTTAGTGTGCAAGTTCATGCAGCAGTTATTTCTGTTACAACATGTTGGCAAGTGTGACCTTTCGCAGCTCTTTGCATTTGAATACTCTTGTGCTTATAGGAATGGGCCAAAAAAGTGTTAATATCAATTTTAATATATGTTATGGTGTTTTCTGATCTCATTCGGATTCTACATGGGACAACTTAAAGCTACTTGCTAAGAAGAAACAATCAGGACACAGGAGGTGGGGTGGGAGTGGTGGTCCCAAACTTGGATCAGAATTCAGCGTGGTCTTACAAAAGAGTAAAAGTGAGTAAAAGTGCAAAAGAGTAAAACTAAAAAGGAAGAAACCGAAATCAAAACCGGTCTCTCTGTTTCGGACGTCTACATTTTCAAGATGTCAGGTAATATTAGGCTACTAAAATGATACAACGTCAGGGGACTTCACCATTTTGGACTTCAACGGGGGTTGTAAATACAATCCTTTGAGGTTGAATACCTCTATGCCATATATATTTCTGTGCTTCAAGAGAACAACAACACGGCAATGTTGCAGCTGAAGTCCCCGTAAACCCAACTAGAGCTTATATACACATTCCAGAGAACATTTCGAGTAAATCCTCTTTACAACATACATTTCTTTCTGAAAAATGCAGCTGGCAGAGACTTTACCCCCGCCCCCTCACCCACCCCAACCCCTGTAATCATATTAAATAACAGTGTAGCACTGTAATTATGGATAAAATTACCGCTTTTGTTCCAGGATTATATTTCGGTCTCAAATAATGTAGTCGGTATCGAAATCGATCTATAGGCCTACCCTCATGAAATAATGGTAAATGTGAGCCCTTGTCTTAAGAAAGTTGGAAAAATGTAAGTTATAAATTCAGAGATTTACAAAAGCAACAATAAAACATTATATAAAGTTTTAAGACACAAACGGTTATTAATTGTTCACGATGTGTTATATTGTATGTAAATCTAGAGACATATAGGTGATTGAATGTAACCTATTTTATCTGTATAAACCTTCCCTTACTCCTGGCAGTGGATCACAGTATGTGCTATTTGAGGTTGTCTGCACTAATGTTCTTGAACCGCTTTACTTGGGCTATTAATAATAGTCTTCTTAATTAACCCATTGAACGTTTTCCCATCTGTTTATTCAAATCATCTTTGCAAATATTTTGTATATTAAGTAACGTATTTTCAAACTTGCAAGAAGAAAAGGAAAAATTCACGAATGAAAAGCAAGAATAACAACAACGAAGAACGTAATGTTGATTAATTACTCAAAACTCATATAAGGCCTTCTACCATGTCCACTAGAGAACATTGTATTTCTACGTGAATGAAACTTTATCTTGTGCAAAAATTAATAACTCTCTTAAATTTTCTTCACTGAATTTAAAATAATTTTTAGTGGGAAAATTATCAGAACTTGAAAGTAATTTAAATCCGATAAAAAGTCCCCGTGGAACCAACGTAACCTGACACAACTGGATTGTTCGCTTAAAATGACAAGTCGACAAAATATATCTTTAAGATTATATTACAATGTTATCAGGATGTGGTTTTGACCAAAGGATGCGGAAAATGTTCAGCACATTGCATTTGTAACTCGGATATTTATTTATTTCATATTATATTTATATTAACAGATTCTAGAAGCAATCCTGATGGTTACGCATTGCGTTATCATCTGGCCCGCCCGTTCAGCACCTACGACCGTGACAACGATCCGTGGAGTGGCAACTGTGCCATTAATCGACACGGAGCTTGGTGGTATAATGAATGTGCAGCTTCTAACTTCAACGGAGAATACTTTGGACCCCGCGACAGTTATCGAAGCATCGAATGGGAGACATTACCAGGAAGCATCTACAATATTCAGTTTACGGAAATGAAGATTCGTCCCTTTGCGGGTTAAACTGGTCTATGCATTTTCCGAATCTTCTATATTAAATCTGTCTGTAATGGTCTTGAAATCTCGAACCATATTTCAAATCTGTGAAAATTGTTTAATGAGAAAATAAATCAGTAACTGTCGACCCGACCGTATCAGCAATTTCTTAAAATTGATCTGAGCGACGAAAGGGCTGGGTTGAGTTGAGGTGTCGGAGTAGGGTTGTGTTGGGTTGGGTTGGGGTGGGTGTGGGAGGGTGTGGGAGGGTATGGGCTGGGGCTTGGTGTGGGACGAGGTTTTGATAGGTAGCATGAGAGGTACTGATAATTAATCTCTGGAAATAATCTTCTTTGACCCTGGAATAATAATATCATTGAAAGTGTAATAATTTCAACACTGCTGTGATCATGATGGTTATAATTTTCAGCCTTTGTTGATTGAAAGGTGAACTGAAAGTTCAGTATTACGTTTGATAGAAACAACGTTCATAGGGTGCAGCAAATGTAGAGTAACAAAGCACTGTAACATTTATTAAATAATAACAATTACATGGTTTAAATTGAACGAACTCGGAAACTGCCTTAAAGCTACACTGACTTACCATACGTATCGTCTTAGATGAGCAGTAGTGTAAATCACTTGATATATAGTGAACTACCCCCTACCGTCCCCTACCTCCCCCTACCTCCAAGAAGAAAATGGAATTGATTGCGATCCAATTCTCGTAATAAAGTCTCACAATGCAACCATTACTCAGAGCTGGTACAGTTAGTACTGTTCATATCCTGTAACACATAATATACTGTGTTACCAGCCGACTGCACAATGATGGAATGCTTGCCATGGAAGTCGTTCTCCGTTCGGCCAGTGGGCAGCAGAAGATAAGATTAGATGTGCATTAGTGAAGTAGTGATTGTGTCAAGCATCTCGATAACAAGTCAACTACACACCCTCAAGCCTCCCCCTTTCGCCTCCCTCCCAAGAAGAAATGAGTTTTGATTGCGATCCAAATCTACTTAACGCAAGTGTCTTAATTGAGCAGCTGTGGCATGAACCAATCATAACATCGTTGAAAAGAAATGCAAATAATATTCCCGAAGAATGACAAAAATGTACAATAGACGAGAGATCTTCTCAAGGTGTGTAATTACTGTTGTCATGACTTTTAGCAAATGTTCGCAATGCTATAGGGCTGTCTTTCGATCTCAATGGGTGCATTGAATGTACACACGCGGTTTTGAACTACGAAACCATCAGTCATGCGATAGCAAGTATCATAGTTAAATGGGTGTGTGTTAGTAATTCATCAATGATTATTTCATTTAGATAGAGTTAAATCATAGCTCAAGGTACGTTATCCTCAGTCAAGGTAGACAAATGTGACTCGAGATACAGACTACACTGTCCGTGTACACTTACAAACAGCTTACTAAGCCATATCTATTCTACAGTGGTACTGCTGATAGAAATATATATATATATATATATATATATATATATATATATATATATATATATATATATGTGAGGTAGTGCCCATTAGGCTACCGATTATTTACGTAATGTGCATGTACTCTCTAGTATACTTTTGTTCTATTTGGCGTTCCATGTTCAGCGCTTGCGGTTTCGCTAAGTAAGCCCTGTTCGTTCTCTCTTTATTCTATTCATTACGAAATCACCTTGCTTTACGTTCAACGGCAGCCATATTGTATATTACTATTTTGTTCTCATTACCGTCATTTATTGAGAGATGTAGTTCATCAGCCAACATGTTAGAGGTAAATACTATCTTAACTGTATTTGATGCTTTTCGTCTCTAATTAAGTAGTTTTGAAAGCGAGATTAGGCAAACTTTTCGTAGACCCACAGTCGGGCCTCGTAAACACTCGCTGTTCAAAGTGTGCATATACCGTACAACTTGTATTGTTCACCATATAGCCTCATTGTGTAAGGTACAGCGTGGTATTTCGTATAAATCCCGCAGATAGGCTGGTCTTTTTCAACTTAAATACATTTATCATCGGGCTTGTATCATGTAGATTTTATGTTCATTTTGTGGAGCAGATCCTTAAGATCATTATTGGATAACGTTGTATGAGCATTATTGTTTTATTAACGGCAAAGGTTAAGTTAAGTAAAAGTATTTAAGACTGGGCCCTTTGTTTCGTTACTGGCCCAATATTATGTAAATATTGTATATATCGCTGACACGATTTCAGGTTAGCGCCCTCTTTTAGTAATTAAGATGGCGGCGCCCATGTGCGTTACACCAATGTACCGTATGGAGTTGTTTAGGCCTGAAGTTGTAACTGGTCTATTATACTAGAAGTTTTGCTTGTATTTTAGCTTGGATTGATATTACTCTCATGTTTATTTTATATTCTTTTATCTTATTTTATTGTTTTCTATTTTATATTCTTTTCTCTTATTTTATTGTTTTCTTAACCTATTTGCCTGGTCTATATGCCAATAGCCTAGGGCTTAATTACTTACCTCTATGGGTTATATTATTATCTCATAAGGAAATGTACTGGTTTAATTGTATGTTGGTTAAAGCCACCTGTTTTCTATTTATCAAAGACTGTTTCACGATTACGATGAAGGTTATACTTGTTGTAGTATAGAGATTGTTGGGCAGACGTGTCCTTGGATTTAAATATCCCTCTCTCATTGGTTAGTTGAGCGAAACTATGTTAACCTGACCTTAAATGGTCGCAGTTTAATGTATTGGTACTAAGTTTAACATAGGGTGTAGGCTTAAATGTCAGCCCTATTCAGTATAATTTTCTGCTATTTTTAGAGTTGCCTAATGGATATGTAAGAGTTCAGGTCATACAGTTACCAGTTATTTTCGTAAGATGTCTTGCCCATGTATTTTCTTATTTTATACTTATTAGTTTTGTTCTTCCTTTTTATTTTGCAGTAGTTTACTCATCTCCAAGAGTAGATATTATCCACCGCCCTCTTACCATGCTTAAACATAACCCCCAATAAAGTTGCCACCACGTACGGAGAAGTACGGAATCTATTTGATTTGTTTTGTTTGTTCTTCCTTACTCTCTGTCATTACATTTTGGTGTCAGAAGTGGGATAGGCAATACTATTTTAAAATCTAAACGGCATAAAAGGGCGGTGGATATAAAATGTCTAAATCAGCGATGAAGGACCTGCAGCGCCAGCTGGATGCTCTTGCAGAAAGTCTTGAACATGAGAAGGCCAAGAGGGAGGAAAAACTGGCGGAACGAGAGGCTCCGAACACTGTCTATGTGTTAGAGAAGGAGAGGAAGATAAGAGCATTCTCCGGTACAGAGGGACCATCAGTGAGCAGCTTTCAGGAAGACATCCAGGCCGCACTGAAGGTACGAAGGTTATCCGATACCGATGCTGCAGACTTTATATTGGCCCACCTGGAGGGAGCAGCCAGGCAGGAAATGCGACATCAACCGTCAGAAGTGACCTTGGACCCAGACCTGATCCTTCAGAAGTTGTCGGACACATTTGGGGACCGCCGTACCCTTGGCTCCCTAATGAGAGAAATGTGCAACAAAGTCCAACGAGAGGAGGAGACGATTGCAGAGTTTGCATTTAAACTCATGTCCCTAGCAGATCAGCTAAAGAAAGTACCTGGTGCCCCTGATGCAGAACAAGCCATCAAGGAGCAGTTTCGAGATGGGCTGCTTGACGGAGTGTTGCGGCGTGAGATTAAGAAGGCCTTGATACAAGATCCTGACGTGTCTTTTATTAAGTTGAGAGACTGGGCCCTTGATATGGCAGAAGAGGATCGTGACCTTCCCAGAAGACGTGTACGAAAGCCTGTGAGTGCCGTCGAAGCAGAGACCACTCAAATCACCAAAGCCCTGGTCGATTTGACAACAGCTGTAAAAAGCCAGGCTGAGGTGATGGAAGCCCTGCAGATCCAACAGTCAGGCATATTATCACGACTTGACAAGCTGGAGGCACAGAACACCCGACCTGCCCGCATCCCGAAGAAGGATCTGAGGTGCCATCGATGCCAAAAGATAGGTCATTTGGCGAGGGAATGCCGTAGCCCAGCACCTCTGTCACCTGCCGTCACTCAACATCAGGAAAACTAGAAACATCCAGAACAGTGAGCCATGTTCTGGGTGAGATTGTAACAGAGACGCAAGGGGGCTCAACAGATTTCTATTCATCTATTGTCGGGGAGCGACCTACTACCACTGTGGTGATGAATGGCTCTCGGATTAAGGCAGTTATTGATACAGGTTCAGCTGTAACACTTCTATCCAAGGCTCATTTCTTGACCTTGTTTGCAGGGAAGTCACTAGTAGAATTAAGGTGGCTTGGGTTAAAGGCAGTCAATCAAACAAGGATTCCCTTCTTGGGATATTTTGAGATAGATGTAGAAGTTGGTGGCGAAGTGATACCCAACCGTGGTATTCTGGTGGTTGAAGATGATCAAGACCCTCCATTGTTACTGGGCATGAATATCATCCACCGAATGTCAGGAGAAGTTCTTGTTGACATGCTTGGGTACAAAATGGATGAGTCGACGCTGTCGAAGCCAGTCTCTACTTTGGCACGGATACCTGGGAAAAACAAAGTTAAGTTACCAGCAAGATCAGTCCAGGTGGTTAATGTCTCCTGTCCTGTGCATGCGTCGGCAACAGAAGTGGTAATAGAACCAGTCAGCCAACTGCCGAAGGGAGTTTCTGTAGGCGCAACTTTGACAGTTGGTACAAATAGACTTCATCTTCAAGTCATGAACCTTACCGATGAAGACATTTGGCTGGAACCTAGGACACCTCTAGGAATTATCCAGTCTCCATCCTTTGTTGAAGACGGTCTTGTCACTGGGGAGAAAGCTGAAATTCAAGTAAACCAGATCACCACAGAAACACCTTCATTCCATGAGACTGCTATACCTTTTACCCTATCACCAAGTTTGACCCCAACTCAACGACAGCAGGCAGTTGACTTGATCAACAGAAATCAGGACATATTTGCTTATTCTGATGACCAACTGGGTTTTGCTGAAGGAGTCACACATAAGATCAACACTATAGATGACATTCCAGTTAAGCAGCCTCACCGACGGATTCCACCTTCACAATGGGAAGAGGTCAAGGAACATATCCGGAAGTTGCTAGATAATGGGGTCATAAGGCCGAGTACCAGTCCGTACGCATCGCCGATTGTGTTAGTCCGCAAGTCTGACGGCAGTCTTCGTCTTTGTGTTGACTACCGCAAACTTAATATGAAGACTATTAAGGATGCCTATCCGATTCCCAGAATAGATGAGTCAATCGATGCTTTACATGGAACGAAGTGGTTTTCTACCATCGACCTTCTTTCAGGGTATCATCAAGTTGCCATGGAAGAGGCTGATAAACATAAGACAAGTTTTACAACACCATTTGGTTTGTATGAATATAATCGGATGCCATTCGGTCTGTCAAACGCTCCTGGTACCTTTCAACGGTTAATGCAGGCTTGTCTACATGACCAATTCTTCACCTCTGTGCTTTGCTACCTCGACGACATCCTGGTGTTTTCCAAGTCCTTTGATGATCATCTGGTCAATTTACAAAGAGTATTCGATAGACTCCGGCAACAAGGCCTGAAAATAAAACCATCGAAGTGCACCTTCTTCCAGTCTGAAGTGAAGTATCTGGGTCATCGAGTAACTGCGGATGGAGTAAGACCAGATCCTGACAAGGTTCAAGCCGTTAAGAATTGGCCTGAGCCACAGAATGTGAAGGATCTACGATCGTTTCTGGGATTTTGCTCCTTTTACCGACGGTTTGTCGTAGATTTCGCCAAGACGGCAAAGCCACTCCATGCACTGGTGTCCACTAGCCTACAAAATCAACGTGCTAAGAAAGAAACACCGTTTCTCTGGACAAACGAGCATCAGATTGCATTCCAAGAACTGAAGGATAAGATGTGCCGACAGGTTGTGTTAGCTTATGCTGACTACTCACAACCATTTGAAGTTGAAATTGATGCGTCACTCCAAGGTTTGGGTGCTGTCCTATTGCAACGCCAAGATGGACAACGAAAGGTCATAGCCTTTGCCAGCAGAACTCTCCGAGGTGCAGAGAGAAATATGCAGAAGTATTCCAGTTTCAAGTTAGAACTGCTTGGTCTGAAATGGGCAGTAACCGAGAAGTTTCGGGAATACTTGCTGGGCAACAAGTTCATCGTCTACACGGACAATAACCCCTTAGCTCACTTGGATAATGCTAAACTTGATGCAGCATCACAACGATGGGTAGGAGCTCTTGCTTCATTCGATTTCACTCCCAAGTACAAACCAGGACGGTTGAACACTGGAGCCGATGCCCTGTCCAGACGCCCACATGTGCCACAGCCTGATGTAACCTTGAGTGAACTTGGTCAAGGAGTAGGACTAACAGTTGTTCCTGCAGAATTGATTGAGGCAATTTCCAAGCCAAATGTGGAAGTGAGTGTCAATCAAGTGAATGCCGTGAAGACATCACCTTTGGTGTTCCCATCCTACACCAAGGACCAACTGAGAAATTTCCAACAGAACGATCCAGTAATTAGAAAGTTCTACACTTTCTGGTTGACCAAGGTAAAACCCTCAGTTGAAGAACGGGCAAAACATAGTGAGATGTCCCTACTTGTGAAGCAGTGGGACAAAATTCAAGAGTATGAAGGACTCTTGTATCGGTCTATAGAAGATGGGAAGAAACTACAGTTAATTCTTCCAAAAGTTCTCCAAGAAGAAGTGCTATTTGCCTGTCACGACCAATGCGGACACCAAGGGTACAAAAGGACATTGTCACTCATTCAAGATCGGTGCTACTGGCCAAAATTTTCCCAAGACGTAGCCTCCTATTGTGAAAGGTGTAACGAGTGCACACGGTGCAAAAGGCCACCCAAGATCAGAGAACCACTGAAGAGTATGATGGCAACCAGGCCAAACGAAATCCTTGCTATAGATTTCACCACCATTGAGAAAGACACCAGAGGCAAGGAAAACATACTTGTGATGACCGATGTCTTTTCCAAGTTTACGCAGGCTATACCTACATCTAACCAGACTGCGGAGACAACTGCTAAGGTATTAGTTCGGAACTGGTTCCTTTTGTATGGACCACCAAAGAGACTCCACTCTGACCAGGGCCGAAATTTTGAATCGTCCCTTATACAATGCCTATGTAAAGTGTATGGGGTCAACAAGAGCCGAACAACACCCTACCATCCGGAAGGCAACGGCCAAGCAGAGCGGTTCAACAGGACTCTGCATGATCTTCTGAAGACTCTGCCGCCAAACAAAAAGCGCCGTTGGTCAGACCATCTCCCAGAAGTCCTGTATGCTTATAATTCCACACCACACACTTCCACGAGTCTGTCTCCTTTCTTCTTGATGTTTGGAAGGGACCCAATCCTTCCAGTGGATTACCTGCTGGGACGTGTTGATTCTCCATCTGACTCAGACGACACGGATCCCATTGCTAACTGGGTGACGTCACACACCGAGAATTTACAGATGGCGTTCAAGAAAGCAGGGGAGCAGATGTCTTTGGAAGCAGAGGCTCGCAAAACCCAGTATGACAAGAAGGCCAAATCGCATCCAATAACTCTTGGAACCAGGGTATACCTGAAAAACCATCCCCGTGGAATGCACAAGATAGCAGATGAATGGGGTTCCACAGTCTTTAAAGTGGTCTCTCGCCCCAATGCAGGTTCTGTGTACGTCATCGAACCGGCCGATGGTAGTGGTGGACAACGAACGGTACACCGGCGGGAAATACGGACATGCCCACAGCTGATAGACGTACCTGTTGCTGTCTTCAAACCCGTTGCCCCAGCTCAGTGTGATCGGGAAAGGGAGTCTTCCAGTGACTCTAGTAGTGACGAGGATTATGGTTTCCGTCGACGCTTTGAAGGTGCCCCAACGAGACGTAAGCAATCAACCAGTGATGACTCTGATTCATGGTCTGATGACAGCGAGGTCACCCAACCACTACGTCGCAGTGCTCGAGTCACCAGAGGGTTTCACTCTAACATCAGCCACCTGCCAAGAAGTATCAGCAGTGTGACAAATAGTACCTTGTATGATAGTAAGTTATCAGATTTGTGTCGGCAAACCCAAAATTTGCTGGAACGTGTCAAACGTTATTAGATCAACCTTGATTGTATATAAACAGTTTTTTTTGCTAGCAATAGTTTGCCCAAGTACTTTTAGTTGGTAGTGCGGATACGCATGTATATTTTTTTGTTAAAGTTTTCTTTCATATTAATCCATTTTATCGTATTTCAGATATCTCGTATACATTGGTCGTTTGAGGACAAACTTCCTTTAGCAGGGGAGAGTGTGAGGTAGTGCCCATTAGGCTACCGATTATTTACGTAATGTGCATGTACTCTCTAGTATACTTTTGTTCTATTTGGCGTTCCATGTTCAGCGCTTGCGGTTTCGCTAAGTAAGCCCTGTTCGTTCTCTCTTTATTCTATTCATTACGAAATCACCTTGCTTTACGTTCAACGGCAGCCATATTGTATATTACTATTTTGTTCTCATTACCGTCATTTATTGAGAGATGTAGTTCATCAGCCAACATGTTAGAGGTAAATACTATCTTAACTGTATTTGATGCTTTTCGTCTCTAATTAAGTAGTTTTGAAAGCGAGATTAGGCAAACTTTTCGTAGACCCACAGTCGGGCCTCGTAAACACTCGCTGTTCAAAGTGTGCATATACCGTACAACTTGTATTGTTCACCATATAGCCTCATTGTGTAAGGTACAGCGTGGTATTTCGTATAAATCCCGCAGATAGGCTGGTCTTTTTCAACTTAAATACATTTATCATCGGGCTTGTATCATGTAGATTTTATGTTCATTTTGTGGAGCAGATCCTTAAGATCATTATTGGATAACGTTGTATGAGCATTATTGTTTTATTAACGGCAAAGGTTAAGTTAAGTAAAAGTATTTAAGACTGGGCCCTTTGTTTCGTTACTGGCCCAATATTATGTAAATATTGTATATATCGCTGACACGATTTCAGGTTAGCGCCCTCTTTTAGTAATTAAGATGGCGGCGCCCATGTGCGTTACACCAATGTACCGTATGGAGTTGTTTAGGCCTGAAGTTGTAACTGGTCTATTATACTAGAAGTTTTGCTTGTATTTTAGCTTGGATTGATATTACTCTCATGTTTATTTTATATTCTTTTATCTTATTTTATTGTTTTCTATTTTATATTCTTTTCTCTTATTTTATTGTTTTCTTAACCTATTTGCCTGGTCTATATGCCAATAGCCGAGGGCTTAATTACTTACCTCTATGGGTTATATTATTATCTCATAAGGAAATGTACTGGTTTAATTGTATGTTGGTTAAAGCCACCTGTTTTCTATTTATCAAAGACTGTTTCACGATTACGATGAAGGTTATACTTGTTGTAGTATAGAGATTGTTGGGCAGACGTGTCCTTGGATTTAAATATCCCTCTCTCATTGGTTAGTTGAGCGAAACTATGTTAACCTGACCTTAAATGGTCGCAGTTTAATGTATTGGTACTAAGTTTAACATAGGGTGTAGGCTTAAATGTCAGCCCTATTCAGTATAATTTTCTGCTATTTTTAGAGTTGCCTAATGGATATGTAAGAGTTCAGGTCATACAGTTACCAGTTATTTTCGTAAGATGTCTTGCCCATATATTTTCTTATTTTATACTTATTAGTTTTGTTCTTCCTTTTTATTTTGCAGTAGTTTACTCATCTCCAAGAGTAGATATTATCCACCGCCCTCTTACCATGCTTAAACATAACCCCCAATAAAGTTGCCACCACGTACGGAGAAGTACGGAATCTATTTGATTTGTTTTGTTTGTTCTTCCTTACTCTCTGTCATTACATATATATATATATTGGTCATTTCTATGAGGGAATGACTTTTTATCTTAATGACTTTTTCTTGGTAATCCTTCAAGTGTTTCCTTTCGCCCTACTTATTTTCCTATTATCAACTGTACTTTCTTGGAGGGCTCTTTATATATTTGTTATTACGAAATACCTGTAAATGATCCGACAACTTCCAATTGATGGGGTTCAGGAAGTCGTTCAAAGTTCCTGCAATTGAGATATCAGATCTAGCTTCAAGTTTACACTTGTCTTTTAACTTTGATTATAAACCATTACCACTGAAATGGGAAAAATTCGGTCCCCAATCTCTCTCGATATGGCATCCAAATAGGCACTGCAACATTATAGCATTTCTATTCGAATTAATTTAGAGCGTTGCCCTTCAAACAACACGACTACTCTAGACGAAATGATAAAGTCATGAAATCATATCATCTAAATGTAATCTTCAAAATTTGATAGATATGTCACGATTTCAAGGACTTTTACCCCAACTCAAGCAACACTATTGGTAAATTGATATCATTTTCGAGAATTACAACCTGAAATAAACATCTCTCCTAGTCACTCATCTAAATGCAATTGTAACATAGATTAAATAATGGATAAGATGCCCAATATTTTTTTTTTGTCAGCTTAAAATTACCGTACAAACTTTGTTTGCGTGGCGCCCTCTATTTGTCTGCATTCGACCACTAACAGAGTTGTGCAGTTTAAGTCCTCCAACTCTCGCTACTACAACTAATCCGTCCGCACGTGATTTCCTGTTATTACATTCTGTTTAAATGTTCCTTGTAAACAGGTCAGCAGTTTTTACTGCAATCAATAGATATTCTACCATTTTCATAGAAAGACAGTTCTCTGTTAAAGACATTAGAAGTAATCCCTACAATTAAAGCTACGGTATTTAAATTCGATGCTTTTAGAATCCGCATTTGAATTGCTAGAAGAGAGCTGACTACAATCATGGCGTTTCGTCGAGTTTTCGTTTACGTTTTGGGCATTTTGCTGATTCATAATGTTAGTTGCGAGTGCCAACATCGAAGGGTAAGTTAAAAAAGTCATGAGGGCGAAAAATAATTTACTCAATTGTGTTTTGTGGGAAAGAGGGGATGTGGCGCGGGAAAGAGTAAATAGAGAGGAACGGAAGAGGGAGTAGGAGGTGATGGACGTATTCTATAGCTAAGAGTTAAAAGCTGTAAATACAACCCAATTGGCTGACAGATCCATGATAACTGCAACGGTGATGCTAAATTCTGATATTTATAGGAAATTTTAGACATAATGGTGTTGTATGTACCACTTAATTTCATCTAAGGAGACTCAAACCCTAACTTTCATCTTAAGTTTATCATTGAGGTATTTTTTGTGAGGAAGATATCCCCTACATATCTAAGAAAAATCGTGATTCATTCGGAAGAGTTCGGGAGAGTTTAAATGAGTGATATCATATTGTGAATCTGTGATGTCATAGTACCTCTAGGACCTGGATCCTGTTACTGTCTCATAGTATTTATTTTTATATTTTCAAGGTGTCATCATAACAGTTTATATACCAACACCAGTGCTTTTATGAAGTCATGTTTAGACTTCCAATATTTCAGACTCAGCAAAACTTGCAAAACTCATCTTTATGACAGTTAATAAAGAATAACCATAATGAAAATTAAGTCTTTATCAAATCTTCAGACTTGTGTGTATGAAAGGAACAAATGTGATTAGAACACGCATTCGTCTACTCTATATTACTGAAATATATTGAACTTGTGATTGATATTAATTTGAAAATCTGTCTCGGCGATTAAAGGTTCGAATCAAATTCATTTATGATCGCGTAGTAACCTAACCAAAATGCAGAAGAATTGTTATTTTGATTAAATTACAATCTTTTTCTGAGTAATTCTCGGCCCGATTAGTTAAACTTTCCTACGAAACATCAGAAGTTGTCTGAAACATTACAAGTCATGGAGTAAAGTCACCATGCCATTAGAGAGAAGCTTTCATTTGGCTGATATCAAGAAAACAAAATTGACTAAACCCTGAACTAATGTTGGTTTATATTTTCGGAAATTAATATTAACTGACAAACATTTTAATTACTATTAGTTTCTATTTTTTTTTTATCCCTGTTGAATTCCATACATGTAGAGAAATGTGGAAATGGCTGAAGATGGGTATCTCACTGTCAGTACTGGTTAGTATTGCGATTAAATCCATGTTAAGTTATTTCATGTAAATTATCGTTTTTATCTTAGTCGCATCCTTTATCGAAAAACAGAAAATCAAAAACAGCAAATCAAGTTCTTCCCTCCTGCGTAGAATGTGCACATGAGATGTCAGCTTTTGTTTATAATTACGTCATAAACGTTTTTCTTTCCCCAAAACCAGTAGACCAAGATTAGCTAATATTTAATGAGAATGATTACATTTGATACTGTCGTTTAAGTATAGTTACTTCATTTGAAAGTTGTAGCTTAATTAGCGATCCACCGACTTACAATAAACATATATTTTGGACTACACTGAGATTTTGAGAAGTCAGTTATTGCGGATTCGATATAAGTTTAGATGAATATAAATTTAACGAGATCAGTGGTCAATGCTTGGATCGTATACTAAACGGGTTCAACACACATTAATGTAGGACTGGGAAAGACATGGGGATGTATAGGGGTAGGGGGCAGGGATTGTTACCCCTATCGAAGCAGTGTTTTATAAAAGAAAATCACAACAATAATTTCAAGGCAAAAACATTTAATGTTATTTAATGTTACCAAAATTCAATGAAATCTACCCGGTGACACACTATATGAGACATTGAACAATGTAATGCAACGAACATATGAATATGTATACAGCATGTACCTTATACAGGTATTCAGAAACTAGTCTTTATAGTCTATATTAGTCTATGTATTATATATAAAAACTGAATATAAAATCCAAGGACTATTTAGGTCAAATTTCACTCAATAATGCTACTAAACAAAGATTATTAGAAAATTACTCACTTCAGTCATTGATCAGCTTACGCAATCACGTCATTTTTCAATTACCAGGAAGCGAGTACCCGAGAGATTGTTCTGAAGTCCGTGACTATCTCATGAAGTTCTCATCAAGATTTTCTACTATGAAGTCTGGAGTTTATCTTATTCAGCCGGACGATGCTCTAGAACCTTTCCGTGTATACTGTAACAACTCGATTGATGGAGGGGGTTGGACTGTAAGTTAAGTTGAAGAATTTCTCTATATTTTGTTCGTCAATTAGAAGGAAATCGCACTAGCGGAACCAGCAATATATGCAGTTAAACTGATATAGTTTTATCAAAATTAGTTTGATCAAGCCACATGCTGACATGAGAGAGAGAGTGGGTCTGAGAGTGGGTTTGTGTGTGGGTCTGAGAGTGGGTCTGTGTGTGGGTCTGTGAGTGGGTCTGTGAAGTCTACAGTTAGAATCCCTGTATAAACCACCTCACCTGCGCCTTTCCATTTAAGATATTGACTTTTTGAATAAATATGCTAAATTCCCGCAGAGAATGCTCCTTTCATGAAACTTGCTGATGACGTCATTTCCTAAATAGCTGATGATTCCATTCCATTCTGAAAATAAGGCTTCCTCATTGACCCGCGCTCCATGGCTGTAGTCTCTGACCAACCACTGCCTCTATCCCTTGAGAGTGTATGCCATGACGATTAATGATCTCAAGGAGCGAATCAAGAAAAAACTCCTTACAAATGTAAACCATAAGTAGGAAAATGTAAGAACAACTCAAACTAAAGCACTGGTCAGACTAAACTCAAACGAAAGCACGGGTCAGACGGCAAAACATTTTCCTATGCTGTAAACCCGTTTAAAGTACGCAAGAATTTATACATAAGTTATTGATTTCAACAACGAGTAAAAGTGATGCAAAGTTGCAACCGTATACTTAAATTGCAGCTTTAAGTTTTCACTTTTATTCAACCGCCTTCTCAATAAATCGCATTCGACAGATAATCCAGCGTCGCGTTGACGGGTCCGTAGATTTCTTCCGTAAGTGGTACGATTACAAACATGGATTTGGTTTTCTGAACGGGGAATTTTGGTTAGGTAACGACAAAATCTCTCTCTTGACGAATCAAAAGAAGTATGAGATTCGGATTGATATGAATAACCAACACGACGTTCCTTACTTTGCCAAGTATGATCGATTCCGAATCAGTGACGAGAGCAGTAAATACAGACTGGTTGAGCTCGGACAATACTTGCCGGAAAGTACATGTTAGTATTTTGTTCTACTCAATACCTTTTCAAAATATATATGCTTAAGTATTTTCGTTTTATTTAAATATGCAATTGAGAACGACGGAATAATTAATATATCGATAAGAATAGGAATTGAGAAATCGGTAAACAATAAGAATGAAACAATGTCTTATAGAATTGAGGTTGGGACAACAAAAACTAAGAGGTGGTTTTCAACTACCAGTGTGGCATATTTCTCTTTTCCATATTAATTTCTGGCACAGGAATAACAATATAAAGAATATTTTACAATTAATTTTTGTATTAGATTAAATTTAAATATATATTTTCAATAAATATATGCAATTCTCTCTGCATATATATAGATTGATCACGTACCTATACCTTGTTTTGTTTATGGGTTTAATTCTTTTTTTCATATTTGGTTACAGGTACAGACTCATTTGCAATTCACAGAAATATGTCCTTCACAACTACCGACAACGATAATGACAAACACGGTACTGGTAATTGTGCCTTGTCACAGGGCAGTGCCTGGTGGTACAACCGATGCGACGAATGTGATCTCAACTCTCGCTATTTCTTTCGCACTGGTGACTTTGTGGATGCTTGTATTGAATGGACTGGCCTTCCTGGGGGAAACTGTAATCTGAAATTTACCGAAATGAAAGTTAGACCTCTTTAAACTACACCCCACCACGGCCCCTTTTTTCATTCCTTTTTGGGCGAAAAATTGATTGTACCTGACAGTGTTCCTTATGCTACTACCGAGCAATACTCGGGCTTCTTCTCACATATGGTACTTCACCAAACTCTGTGGTGCCTTTCTCTTTCTTTTTCTCCATATATATCAAAACAAATACACGTGATCAACTTTAATATTTACATTGCATATTGGTTTTCTTTCTGTATTATTTTAGTAGCACTGTGATCAATAGTACTATACTGAAGTTGATATTATGATTGCAAAGATCCAACCAATATACGGCATGCTTAAGTTTCGTGAGGCCATGGGGTATCTTCTACACCCACTTCCCCACCCCTAATCCGGTGCTTTCTCATTAAGGTAACGAAACATACCATGGTCTCTTCTCTACCTCCTCCCTCCTCCCTGTGTCATTTCTGTTTTGCTTGGCAAACACCAATAAGGCTGATGTTGTTGTACGCTGCTAAACTCATTTATTACAGTAATCAACTATAGAGCTTATACAAGCAAGGAAAATCGTTTATAATTACTGAATCACTACAACAAAATATTAAAAAGGAGCAAAGAAATTGTCATTGCTAGAACTGGATTCGAACCAGTGGCGTTTGGATAACAGACACAGCGCAGTACCAACTGGGCTATCCAGCCCTTAGTTGTTTGAAATGCCCACAGCTAGTTCTTTGATGTGGGTGCCAGTCAGAAGCCGCAGTATGTTGCTACCGTTTAACAAGGGATCACGCCTAAGTTTCTGTCGGACACGACCGAAAAAGAGGCAAGGGAGATATTTCAAGAGAAATTCGGCTTTAAATATATAGTAATTGTATATATTGCATGGTCATATAGGGAGCTCACCATCTAAGGGCTGGAAACTGAATTTGTGAAGCGGTGTGCTTGTAATCCAGCGGCCACAACCCCGTTCCTAGTAGCCATACAAACATTCTTTGCATATCCATTGTCTAAAATTTCAGTCAGTTTGTCTTTTATAAATATGTTTTATAAAATGAATCATTCCCTAGAGGAGGAAAGTGGCTACATAATTACAGATAGTTTGCTTGCACATTTCATTTTCCCCTCGATTTTATTATGAAAAATCACAATACATTATACTTTCTAAATTTCTTCGGTAAATTTCCAAATCCTTCTCAGTGGATCTCCTCATTGACTCCGGGCCTTGGGGAAACCAATTACCCCCTCTCGTCAGGTCTTATCTCGTGTTTATTCAGGGTATAAGATTGCGTTTCAAATTGTAAAAAAAAACTGAGACTACCATCCTCTTTGCACTTTGTGGAAATATTACCTTAGGATCAATGACTTCATAAATATCATTTCATCAATTTTGTTTAGTACAATTATGTGGTTCCACCGACTCCTATTGCTAACAATTTTGATATAAAATAACTTATTTTGGAATCGTTGATTGGATATGAGTGTCTGTTAAATATTATATTTGATAGACAAAAAGCATGTAGAATAACTTGAGACCATATTTATGTTCTATTGACACAAACATGAAGGTTGAATCATTTACCTCGGAATTTTTCGAAAAATATTTTGTGTTAAGCTCATGATTTATTTGATTTTCCAATTGCTAGAATAAATTGTTAACATGGGAAAAGTTCATTCTTTAATTCCTTATTGTTATAAGAGGTTTATTTCCATATAATACATATCCAGGCACCCGGTACACACATAGAACACAGCTACCTACTGTAAATCTTAATGTTTTGTACCAAAGTATAAACTTGATCTACTATAACACTATAGCATGTGCTATTCATATTACAGTAAGAACTAAGGATATGTGTAGTCCCAACGAATCCAGTTTGAAGCATTTGTTGGGATTACACTTATCCTCAGTTCTTGCTGTTAATCTACTAGCACATACTACCGATTTATCATATTTATCAGCACGATCCAGTTTCTACTGTGGTACAAAGTTTTAAGATTTACAGTAGTTACTGTAATCTCTGTGTGAATCGACTTCAGGTACGGCAACACACTCAATTACTTTTGACCATTCACCAGTTCACAACGGCAAAGTCTCAAAAGTACCTCTTTTCATAAATTAGGAGTGCTGTATTTTTTAACGAAAAGTATCTTTCCCCATACATTTTCTTAATGAAAAAGTGCCGTTGTGTTATTAAATTGACCTTTCGTTACGAAATTCAGACAGTTGTAACACGAAATTGTCCTTTTAAAATCGGTGAAATGCTAAATAAAATAGTAGTCAGTCACGCCGCCTGATTACAATACATCCAAATAGTGAAATTTGTCGTACAGAATGTACAGAGGGTCCATTTTAATGACAGATTTAAGGTAATCTTAAGACTTCCGATTCCGCCCCCTCCCTCCCCAGATTGCACCCATCTCTAGTCCTCTCTGATCTTTGAGTATCTATTATGGAAACTTTGCTCCTTCACTTAATTCCACACACTGATGCGCACTTATTTACACCTATCGTAACTTTTCAGGAAGCTATGCGTTCCAGATTTTTTTTTATAAATCTAGGAAAACCTCTCCGCTGCACATTATTAGAAGTTAACTCTTGGATGGTTTGAGACAGCGTTCCACAACAAGAAATTTCAAGGCAAGTGGAACGAATTGATGAGGGAACGAACTGTCCTGAGTTGAGTGAAGGCTTCATTTCCTCCCAGTCCTAGGCTAAATAATAATAATAATTATTAATAAAGTAACACAATGAAAGTATGACGCAAGATAAGTGAAAGTAACATTGCTGGAAATATAACCAAATAACCCATGGCTATACAGGAAGCGGATTAAGAAGCAAAGAATAGGAAGAACGGATTACATACGTTAGTGGAACTGGTAGTCATTTAGGGGTACCAAGTCTTTGTTGAGGCCGAAAGATTTACGTTCAGTTATGGATTTCTAGTTAGAGACAATTAAAATACATTTTAGGTTCTAAAAGAATGTAAATGAAGATTAAAATTTTCGGACATCCTGCAAAATTATCACGAATGAACTTTTTTTGTGATTATTGAAAACGTAAGCCGAACCTGTTTCACCTACATAATTACCCTCATTGCAAAGTACACAGTAGAATATGTAAATGACATGATCAGAATTTTGTACTTTTCATTCCACTGCCAAGTATTGCACACGAAGATTCCAATATTTTTTTTCTAAAACAATACTATTTATTTGTCAATTATGATCCATATCTATAATCATTTCTATGAGGAAACGATCTTTATCTCAATCACTTTTTCTTTGTAATCCTTCAGGTGTTTTTCTTATTATTAACTGTACTTTTTGGAGGGCTCTTTGTTATATTTGTTATTACGAATATAGCTGTAAATGATCAGACAACTTCCGATTGATGGGGTTCGGGAAGTTGTTCAAAGTTCCTGCAATTGAGTTATCAGATCTAGCTTCTTACTCACATCCAATGGCGTTTACATTATAATTTTGATTATAAACCAGAAGCAATGAAAGAGGACAAATTCGGTCCCGAATCTTATCCAATAAGCACTGCTACATTATAGCTGCGATTCGAATTAGTTTAGGGCGTCACTCTTTCAAACAACACGACTACTCTAGACGAAATAAGGAAGTCATGAAATCGTATCATCTAAATGTCATCTTCAAAAAAAATTTCACGTTTTCAAGGACTTTTTCTCCAAACATGAGTTTCGATTATATCACCAAGTATGTTGTCTATTTCCTTGCTAACGAATTGTTCATATGGCTAGCTAAGCGTAAAAGAAAGATAATTGTTTTATATGTAGCAAAAAATCATTTAATTCCCATTAACGTCACTATTGTGGCCATTGGTAGAGAAGACGAATTCCAAAAATAATTCATGTCCCTCCCTCTCTCACTCGTACGTACCATATACCCCTCAAGCATGACTATAGGTAAATTGATATTGTTTTCGAGAATTACAACTTTAAATATAAATCTCTCCTATAGTCACTCATCTTAATACATTGTAACACAGATTGAATAATGGATAAGATGCCCAATATTTCCCCTTCTTGTTTGCCAGGTTTCAATATTATCTGCTGTTTTTAGCTAATTATTGAAATGCTCTGCTGTCAGCTTAGAATTACTGTACCAACTTCTCTTTGTGGCGCCCTCTCTTTGTCTGTTTTCGACCACTAACAGAGTTGTCTAGTTTATGTTTCTCCAACTCTCTCTATTACAACTAAATCCGTCCGCGTGTAATTTCCTGTCATTCCTTGTTTTTTGTTTAATTGTTCCGTTTAAACAGGTCAGCAGTTTTTACTACAATCAATAGATATAATACCATTTTCATGGAAAGACAGTTCTCTGTTAAAGACATTAGAAGTAATCCCTACAATTAAAGCTACGGTATTTAAATTCGATGCATTTAGAATCCATATAGCATTTGGATTGCTAGAAGATAGCTGACTACAATCATGGCGTTTCATCGAGTTTTCGTTTACGTTTTGGGCATTTTGCTGATTCATAATGCTACGGAAAGGGGAGTAGGAGGTGATGGACGTATTCTATAGCTAAGAGTTAAAAGCTGTAAACAACAACCCAATTGGCTGACAGATCAATAACCGCAACGGTGATGCTAAGTTCTGACAACTTGTGATTGATATTAATTTGAAAGTCTGTCTCGGCGATTAAAGGTTTGAATGAAATTCTTTTGTGATTCCTTATCAACCTTTAATTGGTAGAACAAAATGCAGGAAAATGGTTATTTTGATTAAATTCCAATCTTCTTCAGAGTAATTCTCGACCCGATTAGTTATACTATTTTTGGACACATGAGAAGTTGTCTGAAACATTACAAGTCATGGAGTAAAGTCACCATGCCATTAGAGAGAAGCTTTCATTTGGCTGATATCAAGAAAACAAATTTGACTAGAAGCTGAGCATTTGTTGGTTTATGTTTTTGGAAACTAACATTTACTGACGAACATTTTTGATTAATATTAGTTTCGTTTTTCACTGTTGAATTCCATGCATATAGAGAAATGTGGAAATGACTGAAGATGGGGATCTAACTGTCAGTACTGGTTAGTATTGTGATTAAATCTATAGTATTTCGTTGGTTATAATGAGTTTTATTCTGAATCACATCCTTTACCGAAAACGAGAAATGAATCAGAAAATCATATTCTTCCTTCCTGCGTATAATGTGCAAATGAGATATCTTGTTTTGTTTCTAATTAAGTCATAATTAAGTCATAAACGTTTTTCATTCCTAACAACCACCAGACCAAGATTAGCTAATATTTAATGATAATGTTTACATTTTATACTCTCGTTTAATTATGGTTACGTCATTTGAAAGTTGTAGCAACATTAGCGATCCACCGACTTACAAGAAACATATTATTTGGGCTTCACTGAGATTTTGAAAAGTTAGTAATTGTGGACTCGAAGAAAGTTTAGATGAATTTAAATCGAGATCCATGGTCAATGTTTGAATCGTATCCTAAACGGGTTCAACACACATTGATGTACGAGTGGGAAATACATGGGGATTTATAGGGGTAGGGGGCTAAGATTGTAACCCCTATCGAAGCAGTGTTTTAAAAGAAAATCAACACAAAAATTTGAATACAAAACAAGGGTGATTTATTGTTACCAAAATTCAATGAAATCCACCCGGTGACACAGTATATGAAACTTTGAACACTGTAATGCAACAAAACTGTGAAGAAAGCATGTACCTTACACCGGTATTCAGAAAATAACTAGGAATTCTGAAAAAAAGTTGTCATTTGTTCAATTTTTGTGCATATTTTATTATATGCGGTAGGCATTTGAGTCAACATAGAACCTATTTGAAGCTATTGTACCACATGTTATCATGGTGTATAATAATAATTCAAACAATGCTAGTATAGTGTTTATAAAGATTGTCATTTTCGAAGAAGTAGAAAAACCAGTCGACACGAAGATAGATTAAAACCTCATGAATAGTCTATAAATTAGAGGACACAATAAAATGTAAAAACTGAATATAAAATCCGTGGAATATTTACGTCGAATTTCATTCAATAATGTTAATTAACAAAGGGTATTTGTGAATTACTCACTTCAGTCTTTGATCAGCTTACGCAATCACATTAAATTCTCACCAACCAGGAAGCGATTACCCGAGAGATTGTTCTGAAGTCCGTGACTATCTCATGAAGTTCTCATCAAGATTTTATACTATGAAGTCTGGAGTTTATCTTATTCAGCCGGACGATGCTCTAGAACCTTTCCGTGTATTTTGTAACAACTCGATAGATGGAGGGGGTTGGACTGTAAGTTCCAGTTTGAGAATATTTTTCTATTTTGTTTGTCAATACCGCTAGCGGAACCAGCAATATATGTAGTTATACAATTCATGTAATTTCAATCAAAGATTTGACAGTGTATATATCGTGATAGTTAACGTAAAACATGTGTTTATCTTACGGCTATAAACTTTAAAGGTTTTGGTGGGTATTGCAGAGGAGTCGGGAGCTTATGCGAAGAGGTGGGATTCACTCCTAAAAGATTGTTCACCCCCAGGCTGGATTTAATACCCTGCGGAATAAAGAGTTTGAGGAGCAGTCAGCTGTTGGTGACCTTACTGATGTCTGACTTTATATCGGGTGACAGGCAATGATGCAAAATAACAACTATACTTAAAATGCAGCTTAAAGTTTCACGTTTATTCAACCGCCTTCTCAATGAATCCCATTTGACAGGTAATCCAGCGTCGAGTAGACGGATCAGTAGATTTCTTCCGTAAGTGGTACGATTACAAACATGGATTCGGTTTTCTGAACGGGGAATTTTGGTTAGGTAACGACAAAATCTCTCTCTTGACGAATCAAAAGAAATATGAGATTCGGATTGATATGAATAACCAACACGGCGCTCCTTACTTTGCAAAGTACGATCGATTCCGAATCAGTGACGAGAGCAGTAAATACAGACTGGTTGAGCTCGGACAACACTTACCTGAAAGTACATGTTAGTATTTTGTGCTTCTTATAGAATTTATTAACTCAAACAATGATAGGAAACCCCTTCACCATGACCCAAACGTTATATCATTTCATAATATGTTAATAGTTTCAACAAACTAGTTTTATCGAATATAAGAAATTAATTGCTTTGATTTGTACTCCTAGTTTCGAATTATTTAAATACTTATATGCTTATTTGATCACAGGGAGTAAGATTACTGCAGAGAATCAAATTGTGTTCGTTCAATTGTATAAGTCTTATTAAATAATCCATACTACTTGACATTCTGGATTGTTTAGTTATTACTGGTCAACAACTCAACATGATTGGTTAGACTGAAAACAACAGAAAATTTAGCCGACTCGCGCTTCCTTTAAGAAGCAAATCTGCAATACAGGTTCATTTATATTAATATCCGGACAGGTGAACTTTATTCGGAATGATGTTCTTGGGTTATTTCAGTGGCTTATGTTGATTGATTAATACAACTATTGACATTGTCTGCTTCTTTAGGTCAAAACCAGATCCTTGTAGCACTTTTTGTGACGAAGATACGATTTTTGTTTTCGACTTTGGTGATATTTTGTGGATAAAACTGGCATCAACAGAGTGCATGATGTCACCACGGCAATTCAGCTGAAATTTCTTTTTCCCTTTTACAATCATTAACTCACTAATTCACAGAGGAAAATAATGTTACAAAAAAAAGTTGCATTTTAATGATATTCTAAATACAGAGAATATTAACAGCCAAACACATTCTTTAAATGTATCACTTTTCAAGGACAAATCAAGAAAAATACGATAAAACAGAAAAGTAAATATTTTGAAGCACATTTGCAATGATGACATCGCAAACCTTCAAACTTCGATAAACTCCGGAGAAGAATCGAGGGTTTTGCCAGGCGAAACAGGTTTCATTCAATTAACCATATCTTGAGTTTGGGACCAAAACAATTGAAATGTAGTTTTCAATTATCAGTGTGGCATATTTCTCTTTTCCATATTAGTTTCTGCCACCGGAATAACAATTTGCAGAAAGTTATACAATTTACCATTTTATTAGATTGAATTTGGCAAATATACTTTGAATACATTTGCACGTCTCTCTGTACATAGATTGATCACGTTTCTTACTAACTTGATTATACCTAGTTTTATTTACTTTATTAATTCTTATTAATTTGGTTTTCATATTTGTTATTTGTACAGGCAAAGACTCATTTGCAATTCACAGAAACATGTCCTTCACAACGTACGATAACGATAATGACAACGACTCTAGTGGTCCTTGTGCCTTGTCGCAGGGTAGTGCCTGGTGGTACAACCGATGCGACGAATGTGATCTCAACTCTCGCTATTTCTTTCGCACTGGTGACTGGTGGGATGCTTGTATTGAATGGACTGGCCTTCCGGGGGGAAACTGTAATCTGAAATTTACCGAAATGAAAGTTAGACCTCTTTAAACTTCACCCCACCACCGCCCCTTTTCTTTCTTCGATCCCTTTTAATTGCGATAGTGATTTGTACCTGATGTCCTTTATGTTATTAACTAGCAATACTCGCGCTTCTCCTCACATATGGTACATTACCAAATCTCTGGTGCATTTTTCCTTCATATATATCACAACGTTGCGCTTAATCAACGTAATCAATATTTATATTTCGTTTTCATTTCTCATTCTGAATAAATCTAGTAGCACTATATGTGGTTAATAATACTGTACTGTTGATATTATGATTGCAATGATCCAATTAATATTCGGCATGCTTAAGTTAGTATCGTTAGGCCATGGGGTATCTTCTACACCCACTTTCCCACCCCTAATCTGGTGCTTACTCACTGAGTTAACGAAGTATACCATGGTTTCTTCTCTACCCCAGCCTCCCATCTTATCATTCCTGTAGTATGATGTTGCTGTATGCTGCTAAACTCATCTATTACCGTAAACGTCTAAAGAGCTTATACAAGCAACAATAACCGAAGAAATCATTGAAACAAAAGGAGCAAAGAAATTGTCATGGCTAGAACTGGCTTCGAACCAGTGGCGTTTGGGTAACAGACACAGCGCAATACCAACTGGGCTATTCAACCCTTAGTTGTTTGAGATCCCTACAGCCAGTTCTTAGATGTGGGTGCCAGTCAGAAGCCACAGTATGTTGCTACCGTTTAACAAGGGATCACGCCTAAGTTTCTGTCGGATTCAAGCGAAAAGATGCAGGGGAGAGATTACATTAGAAATTCTGTTTAAATATATCATGCTATATTAGGGAGTCACCATCTAATGGCTGGATAGCTGAATTTGTGAAGCGATGTGCTTGTAATCCAGTGGCCACTTGTTTGAACCTCGTTTCTAGTAGACATAAAATATTTTTTGCCCTTTATCGTTATCTAAAATTGCAGTGTTTCCCGTTATGCATTTAGTTTTATAAGTATATTAATAGTTTGTTTGGTAATCGAACTTCATTCCCCAGCGGAGGAACGCGCTGATTTAATTACAGCTAGTTTACTTGCACCATCATATTCCCGAGATTATATTATGACAATCAGCATACAATATTCTTTATAAACTTTGATCCATTTTCAAATTCGTCCCGTGGATATCCTCATTGACCCCGAGCCCTGGGTCACCTATTATCCCCTCTCGCCTGGCCTTAACTCGTGCCCATTCAGGATATAAGATTGCGTATTAAATTGTAGAAACAAATAAGACTACGATCTTTTTTGCACTTTGTGGAAATCTTGCCTCAGGATCAATGACTTCATAATTATCATTTTATCAATTTTGTTTAGTACAATTATTTTGTTCCACCTACTCCTGTTGATAACAATTTTGATATAAGAAAACATATTATGGAATCGTTGATTGTATATAAGTGTTTGTTAAATATTACATTTGATAGAAACAAATGCATGTAGAATGACTTAAATCAAAATGAGACCGTACTTATGTTCTGTTGACACAAAGTTGGACTCGAGGTTGCAACATTTATCTCAGAATTTTTCAAAAAAAAAAAAACATTTAGTGTTAAGCTCATGATTTATTTGATTCGTAAATTGCTAGAATAAATTGTTAACACGGGAAGACTTAATTATTAATATCTTATTTTTTATTAGAGGTTTAGTTTCATATAAGACGTTGTCGTTTCACAGTGTATGACAACACACTCGATTACTTTTGGCCCTTCACCAGTTCACAGCGGCAAAGTCTCAAAAGTACCCCTTTCCATAAATAAGGAGTGCTGTATATTTGGTAACGAAAAGTACCTTTCCCCATACATTTTGATGATGGAAAATTGGCATTTTGTTATTTAAATTTACCTTTTATTACGAAATTAAGACAGTTGTTACACGAAATTGTAAGGTGAGTTAAGGTTATCTTGACTTGTCTCCTCAAGAAACAACTACCGAAGCCGCCCTACACCCCCCCCCCCTCCCACCCCAGATTGCACTCTCTCTGATCCTTCAGTACCTATTGAGGAAACTTTGCTCCTTCACTTAATTCCATTCATTTTTTACACCAACCGTAACTTTTCAGGAATCTATGCATTTCAGACCTTTTTTTTTAAAATCCAGAAAACCTCTCGGCATATTCTTAGAAGTTAACTCTTGGGTGACTTGAGACAGTGTTCCATACAAAGGAAATTGAAAGGCAATTGGAACGAATTAATGAGGAAACGATCTGTCCTGAGTTGAGTGAAGGCTTCATTTCCTCCCAAACTAGGTTATATTTGTTAAGGAAACTTTTACCTTGATTTCTGTTGTTCTAAGTATATATATAAGCGGATATTTTAAGTGTCTTGAAGAAGAAACGTATCTCATGTCAAGGTAATACAGGAAGTTTAGTACATTGGGAAAGGATTTTTATGTGGGCAAAATGACTGATAATTTGAGAATCTATGAAATAAGTTACACGAGGTGGCATCAGCATATTTTCATTGTAAATTTACACTTTTTGGGGGTAAAAGATATTTTGTTTTATAACTATGTACTTGATATATCGATCTATGAAGAGAGATATTTGTTAAAATTTGGATGGTAACACCAGAATCAGAGGACGAATGATTTAAACCTGTATTTTATTCTGATATATTTCATATGATATGTTTGGACGAAATTATTGGCGAAACCGTTAAAGTAGTCTGATTAGTCGAGTCAATCATTATGCATAGGATTGTGTGTTTAGTATTTTCTGTTCTTGAGTCCTACTCAGTAGTAACTGGTCATAAATGTAACACATGTTAAGAATTATAACACACATCAGATTTAACTGATTAATTGGTACACACCTTTACCAGTTTTAACCGATAAAACCATGAGAATCGGCTAAGTTAGGCATACATTTGAAATTATCAACTGGCAAACTGAAACTGAGCATATAATTAGTGAAATACCTGAATAAGAGAGTTGATAAGATGATAATTACTAAGTTACCTTATGTCCACTTTTTTAGACTGCGTATGATCCAAATACAGAGCTTGGTCAGTGTGATACAAGTAACATCACAACTCAAGACGTATTATTGGTCAAGACGTTGCTGATATCTTACTACACGAATTTAGATTATGTCCTTAACGGTAAATAATCCAATTGCTCTACAATTATTTAGCGAGGGCGTGTTTACATTGAGCTATGCATTCCAAAGAAAAGTCAGCCAAGAAAGAACTTGAGCACGAAAAACGAAACTACTTTATTGATCCACTTTCAACCCCAGCCCCTTTTACATCGAGACTGTGACTGTGTGATCATTGTCATATGTTAAAAGACGAGTCCCCTGGGACAGCCGATACTCATAACTGGTACAGCAAACTACAGTTCATGTCCCACAACCGTGCATCAGTAATTACTACGTTGTGTTCGTAACACGGTAACATGCAACGAGTTTAATCAATCTGGAGGAACTATCACACAGTAAATATGCGCGTACGCGCGTACCATGCATGGAGGGTCATGTGATGTGTTCCAGGGTGGTACTAATATATTACTCTCCCCATTATGCATGATGATTTCACCCAACTAGTACGTAAATGTGTATGCGTGCTTAGAGCAGCAGACGACACCCGTTACCTAGCAATAACCGTGCCTGTAGCCTAACGTGATAGCTATATTCCCGTCGAGCAGCATTATGCTCTGTTCAATGGAGAATTCCGTGGTAGGACTGAACTAAACATTTCCAACAGCACCAAACGCTCACCCTTGACAACCGTGGAACTACTGATTTGGTTCACACGCAGTGCTTGATGAATACAGAATCATTTCAACACGAAAATGTACGTTAAGCTAGTTACTGTAGAGATGTCTGCATTAACTGTAATTAACTTGCCCGATACCAGACTAAACATAGGCTATGTTACTGTTAGGCAGTAGGCACTATCTGCATGTGTTAAGTCAGGTCTACAGAGAACACTTTCTCTTAACTTCTGCACAGTTAGCTAGTAAACACACTTAAAATGATATAAGACACCGTCCAGTTCAACAATCCTTTTCGACAAAAAATCGTTCTTGAAATACAATTCAGACATCGACATTTCCCGCTGCAAGCCCAATGTATCTGTACTTGTTCTGTGCCAGCATGTCTAACGTTAGCATATTAGCACTATTTCGTAGGCCTGAAGTACCAGTACCTTCTTACGCCGTTAGTTCCCATGTCCGATCCGTCTTGGTGCAAATCTTTCACGAAGTCACTAACACTATTCTCGAACTGCTACAGAGAAATATCAGTTTGGTACCACACTGGAACACATCACATGACCCTCCATGCATGGTACGCGCGCCCAATTGACATGAATCCTCCAGATTTATTAAACTCGATGGTAACATGTGATATAGGTGGCACAGTAACGACTGCAAAACGGTTTACTTGTTCCCATGTAAGACAAAGAACTGCGTGACTAGACATGGAGTCTAATAAGATGAAAAGGCCTACGGGATGAAGTAAATGAGGTACCGTACCGCTTGATTCCAGTTCACATCTCTCTTTAAATTACTCCAATTTGTCATGCCGAGAACGAAGAAAGGACTAAACAGCAACAACTGTCCATGTCCCACAACAGTGTATCAGTAAGTTTTCCTTTTGTTTGTTCGTAACACGGTAACACGTGTTACAGGTGGCACCAGTAGTTAATGTACTAAAGCCATGAGTATCAGGTGCCGAGGAATGGAATATACTACCAGATACTACCAGTTTCCCTCAGTATTAACTTCAGAAGATGTGAGGGCGCAGGACTAACTTTAACAGCACCAGCGTATATGCCTTGCTTTACGTAAGTTGAATAAGGTCTTGAACGAGACTACGCAAAATACAGTTGATACTACAACAAGAATAAGCCTATAGGCCTACAGGTATATAACAAACACGTGACGTGTGTTAGCTATGATGGGTTTCGTTTATATCATCATCTTCCATATCGCGCTTTGGTGGTTCAATTGACATGATGTCGGGTTGGATCCCTATCAAGCACTCACTCTAACAACCTTCCCCGGCGAGTAATCTCTGGCACTCTCCATTTTTAATCATTCATTTTCTAAAGTTCTTTATATCTCCAATTCTTATATTTCACACCATTTGAACTTCAAATCAAAAGAAGATAACGATAATGTCTGAACACGTACCACCACAGTTGCTACAAAACTTAGTTTTATGCATTACCTTAAGGAAAAGGTTAACCTTTTGTGCAGATGTGTAGTCCATTAATGTGGTATGCTATCGCTGCAAGGTTATATCTTTAGTCATAATTTTAATTTTCATACGCCATATTCTAAGACACAAAGAGAAATGAGTGCTAGTAATGTTTCTATAGTTCTTTTTTTAAGTTCTTTTGTATTTCTGGTGAATGTTGTGTTGTACCTGATGAAACGATTTCTTAGAATAAGTGGTTCAGCCAATTTCATTGATGTGCTTCAGATGTTTAAAGGGTCATTCCTCCCTTGAAGAGTTCACAGTATATAAGCACTGCAAGTGGCCGATAGAAAGCTGTAAAACTATGCTGTCAAGAAGGCGACGTATACACTTCATGACTGTCACAGATACAGACTAACGAACAGGGACGCAATCACACATATATCACAAGGTACTCGGAACACCCATTGGCAGACAGAATATTAACCCACAATATCATATAGGGGCACAGCACAAAGCCCTTCAAGAGAATGCAACTTTTGGTAGACATGTTATTTTCTTAGCATTTTTCTTAATAAATCAGCCACTTGCTAATAACATAATTCATATTCCTTGGATATACAATAATAGAATAATTATACAAAACTTGAAGTTTAATTGGAGTAACGTCTACAAATCTGAGGCCAGAAAGATATGTGCGAAACTACAATGTCAAAACTTGTTAATATATACTATGAATTTTTCAATTAACAAGCAGCTGTCGGGCGTGTATAACATGATAGTTTACGATAAAAGTTATTGTCATTATGAATTTAATTCACTCTGTTTTAGATTGTAATGGATTGTGCATGGGTGAGGCATTCAGAGCGGTACAGCCCTAGGTCAAATCTGCGTCCACTGGAAATTTTGATAAAGAAAAATATTCTTCTTTTTAATAGTGTAAGTAAACATGGCTGTGCCTCAAGATCACTTGAATGACGTCATGGCATTAAATAAATATAATTGTGTATGTCATACACAGACATCTATTATAATAATTTTCCATTTAATTTAATTTAACTTATCATTCATTATATGCCCTGTACGTTTGATGGGAGACTGTTAATGATTATTAATGCTGACATTTCTATAGTACTATAAAACTAAGGAAGTTCATAAACCTTGTCAAATGGACAATAAAACTATATCAAATGTTTGTAGACGGCTTGAGTTCATAAACTACATATTACACACTTGACAACCACTTTATCATGGAAACAAGCAAGCAGATAAGGTCGTCATTGCTGTCGAGTATTATTACTTTAACTTACGATAAGGCAACCAGAATTCGTTAACGGTTACATGGGCTTGCGGGGGAGAGGAGGGGGGGGGGAGTGGGGGTGCACCTGGAAAATACCTACAGTAATATATTACAATATAACGGAACGGTACCAATAAAGCATCGCATAAGAAAACATAAAAAAAAACATAAGGATTGACCACGTGCGACTCACGCTTCCTATTTCCATTGCTGATTTATATACTTGATCAAACTTATGTTGTTTATAGCTATACTGTTTAGTGTCAAAACACTATTTTCTGAATCGGGAGGAGCTGAGTGCGGTACCTGGATAAGTACTTTTTTTTACGGTACGTAGACGTTTTGTCCAGATAGTCACGCATAATATATATCTACAAATATATTCGAAGCGATTGGATCTATCCACACAGTTGAAAAGGTAATAGTATGCAAACTTTTCCATTACCACAATTAAAATGTATAATTGACAGGTAATAACATATCGAAGTTACTAGGGGTAGCCTATGTTGTAAACTGTATATGATACTATCTTTTATGAAAAGTTACCCAAGAAAGAGCGTCGGTACGAAACCCAAACAATTTAATCAATTCACAAAGCCAACCACCCCACCCACCCCCCACCCCTTAAATTGAGAATGAGCTCGTACAATCCTGATGATGTTACGTCATGTGAGTTTAGCGAATCACTTGGAAAGGGAGTAGAACCACACGATTTGTTTTTTATTCTCGTTTCTTAAATAATCCAGGCGAAAATGTGTACGTCCCATAGTATGCATTGAACATGTAATCTTGTAGTATTTCTACCGGACATTTGAAGTATACGTTTAGTATAATTATACATCGGTCGTACAAGTTTACCCACGTCGAACACGGTATCCAATGCATTCCTATTAATAAAGTATTTTAACCCATTCCAAACCTGTAGAAATTAATTGGTTGGCCCTCTCGGGGAGATCTATCGTACATTAAGCTATAACTTATATATAACACGGGAAATGAAGGTATTCCATTGAAAACGTTAAAATAGGGTGGTTGGCTATTGCAAGTTTAAAAATTACCGGTACCTTGTGGTTCATTTATGAAGGATATTCGCCCTCTCATTGCTGATATGAGGTGCTGTCAATTCATTATCCATTATCATACATTGAGTCAACAACTCTGAACGGGAATAAATTTCAAGCCCAGCACATGACGATTACAAGAAATGTATGCGAGTCGTTTTGCGAGTATAGAAACAGCGGTATCCTATCTGGACATATATCATACGTGACAGACGTCGTGTCTCAGTTCTGTAATGTTCATTATCTTACTCAATTACCTTTGCGGTGTAGGAAGACATGTAGACCTTCTTCCGCGAGAGTTTCCTGTTCAGTTACTCACCAATAGATAAGTGTTTATGTCAGGTCTATATTTACCAGCGGATACTTAACATGCCGTGACACATCCTCTCAAACCCTCAACACTTTTCACGCCGACAGAAGTAAGGAATTGGTGTGCTCCATACAGAAACACATTGCAATAGTTACGCACCGTGACATTAGACTACTTAATTCCTGGCAAGTTACAATACACTCACAATACACTAACAAAACTATCTCTAGTTCGAGAGATGAATTCGGTGCTTGCCTCTGAGTCAATTCTTACAAATTTAGGTCTACTTATAGACTGAATTGTATCGCTCTATTATACTACAGAGTATCTGGCATAAAACCCCCTTTGGTAACGGTCACTTCACTCCTAAAGCGTCATCACAGTGTTAAAAGTAGATACGTATTTCTGTTTGTAGTTCTGACAACATTGAAATATGTAGAATGCTAATATCGATGGTATACCATTTGTGGATGAACAAGGGGGTGGGGGTGGCAGAGGGGGCCGATGGATTGAACGGTTGGGAATAGGTTAGTTTCTGCGTCTGACGCCATCTCTTTTATCTAGACACCATTTTGAATTATTCAACTGCAACGTAATGTTTCAAGAAAATCTAAACCACAACAAAGCCTAAGCAACTTCAAACCCCAGCCACCCCCCATCACCCGCGACTCAAACTCCCCATTTGTTAATGTTGTAATAATATAACACTTTAGACAACGTAGTAAACATTTAGCTAAGATATGTGTTGGTGAAACAGTAGGAACCACATTTAAAAGAGGTAACTGTGGTAAATGATGTACAATGGCCAATCATACCCTACACTTCAAGATAGTGAAGGAAGAAAATGTATGTTTAATAATATAGGTTTTCTTCTTTTGTATATAACACATGGTATGACATGTTAAAGCAGTTGCATAGTATGTTTGAATTATAATATTCCTTTGGCACTATATGTCGTTCACAAGTGAAAGAAAGATCCATGATTGATAAATTAAAATGAAACTTAATATGAAATTAAAATACATGCGTCGTGAACATAAATTTCTGTGATTCGATTAAACCACAACCAGTCCATAAAGGGAGAAAGCCAATTTGACCAGATTAAATGTCTAGTTGGAGTATATCAATCTCCTCGTGAATATAGCTTACACTCAGGTGCGTAGACAGTCTTCATGGTGTGAGGGGGCAAAGCAAAATATGTGTCCCCTTTTAAAGAGTTAGAGAAATTAAGAATTAATTAGCACTTACATTGATATGTTATTTTTATGACACCATTATAGGTTCTACCCTTTGTTTCAGGTTGGAATTTAGAGGGGCAAGGTGAGGGGGGGGTGGATGGGTATGCAACTTTGCCGACGTTCCTGTTGGGGCTCGTTCTAAGAAGATGAAAAGAACTCTCCCATATCATAATTTTTGCCAAAATGCAAAATATAGATGCAAAATGTTACTATCATTTCCATTAGTTTAACTACAGTTGCCAGTGTATATGCTTTTTGTGCATGTGCAACTTTTTAGGCGTACCCGTTTCGTCCCTGAATATTGCTATAGACGACCCCATCCCCACCCTACCCCTACCCGCACTCTAGCTACGCCACTGCTTACATGGTTCGTAAAAATGAATTGGATCTACCTTACAGCTCAACCTGAGAGTGCGTTTTTTTTTTTACAGTGGGAAGATGGTCAGGATCTTATGGTAAATTTCATGAATTATGTACATGTGGTTAGCTGTTAAAATCGAGATAAACGATACGGATTTGATCCGTAGCGACTAGATTTTGAAACAATCTGTTATGGTTTGCCAATCTCCTTTAATTTAGACTTAGGCTAGGACTACTAAATAATTTACCAATCAAAGCCGAGAATGAACAGAAAACTGTTTGACACGATACCACTTACGAAAGGTTTGTACACTGTTAACGTACAAATATGTATATTCATATTTACTAAAGTTTATATTTACTAAAATATTATATTTCGACATATCAGGCTATATATATATATATATATAATTATAATAATAATATCATATAGATTATAAGATTAGGTATGAATAACGTGTCGGAGCTACGAAATGTCCATGAACAATTATTGAAAATTTGATTTACCTTCATTTGTTGGAATGTGATAGAATATCTTATCTTTAACATTCTGAGCACTACTCGATAAGTTTAGACAAAATTGCAGACAAAACGATAATAAACAGATAAAGTACTTTAAAATGTACATTGCGCCGTATATGGTTCCTTACCACAAATGTGATAACGAATCAGTTTCTCTAAATTTTACGTCACTTCCCATTGTTTAAAATTCCTATCATAAATATTGTATCTGATTCATATCCAGCTTTGGTTGACAAGGAAGAAATCTGAAACCTGCTGCCATTAATAAGTCCTTTATGTTTTGTCAAATGAGAACGCAAAGCTGAAACACCATACACGATGGTGGTTAGACTATAACTAAATTCAATCTACATTCCATGAATATTTCTATTTTTATACACATGTCAAGTGAATTAACAACGGATAATACAATGGAAATGGGGACCTGGTACACACAGAGAACACAGTAACTACTAAAAATCTTTAAGTTCTGTACCAAAGTAAAGACAGGATCGTGCTATGAATCGGTAGCATGTGCTATTAGGATAACAGTAAGAACTGAGGATATGTGTAATTCCAACAAATCCAGTTGTTGGGATTCGTTGGGATTACACATATTTTCAGTTCTTATAGTAAACCTAGTAGCACAAGCTACAGATTTATCAGATTTGTCAGCATAATCCAGTGTTAACGTTGGTTCAAAACTTTAAGATTTACAGTAGTTACTGTAATCTCTGTGTGAACCGGCTAAAATGAGCAGATATAGTTGAAGCTAGAATCGGATTTGAACCAGTGACCTAGGCTGGTTTATAAGCCCTACGGTTTACCAACTGAGCCACCCAGCCCTTATAATGGGTGACATTTTCTTCCCACTTCTCATATCATATCTGAATGGGATAAATACTCAATAATCGGTCTAAACACATGTTTCAGAAGAGACATTGTTTGCATTCGTTTCTTTCAATGTGTCGATATTGCCACGCTTAGCTGCTGGCACAGAATATAGTAATTTTGACCAAAATAATGGATCTTTCTTTTCTAAATAAGTATTAGTTGAAATGTAAGCTTTGATTTCCTTATCCAATGTTGATTTCTTGACATCTTCCATCATGATGAGAACAACTCTACGACTGCGATCACTCAATGCCTGATGGTGTGATGTCTTAAACTCATAAGAACACCACTCACTCTCCAAGTAATTTTTAGAACACAGTATTAAAATCTTGTTACTATTCTCTATAGCATTAATAATATTGGTTGCGATACATTCACCTACGACGAAATCTCTATGATGAATACAAAGTTTTCGTTTGTTTTCTTCACTTTCCAGTCTCGGGATGAATTCTTCTAGAACAAACTGCCTATCCATGCTACTGAAAGATATAAAAGCGTCAAATGTTTTCTCTTCTTCCCCGTTACTATCATTTCTGTCAAATATTTTCACACCTGTCTTTGTGTATATGAGGACTAATATTTCCAACCGAAACTTGTAGATGAAACCTAAAACAAGTGAAGTAATTGCAGCAGCACAAACCCCAACAAGAACAACTATAACCGAGCTTGGTTTCGGTCTGTCAGAAGGGGGAATCACCGGGTTACATGTCACCGTTTGCTGTTGCATCCAATCGTAAAGTTCAGTTTCGTTCAAAAATGGAGCACATCCTATTTCTGCGATATCGCTAGAGAAACTCCTTTCGGGAACAAACGCTACTTTAACATACCAATCTGTTAAATACAGCAACTCACAAGTGCAGTTGAATGGGTTGTCGCTAATCGTTAACATCGATAAATTGTGTAGATTATCAAAGACTCCTTGAGAAATTGTCTCTAATTTGTTATGGTCAAGTTTTAAAACTTCCAAAGAAGAAACGCTTAGAAAACTGTCACGATCGATCTCAGCAATATTGTTTGACGATATATCAAGGTATTTCAACTGAGACGAGGAGATGTTGAACGTATTGGAACGAATCACAGTAAGGTTATTACCACGAAGAGATAATTCGCGTAAACTATGCAAGTTATAAAAGGTACCGTCCTCTATGGAAGAAATTCGATTGTCTCCCAAATCAACGTTGGTAAGGTCAGGCATGTTGGAAAATGATGTCGAATCTAATTGGGTAATCATATTTCCTTCAAGAGAGAGAGTATTGACCCACGAGCCTAATCCGTTTGGTATTGAAGTCAGATTAGCATGCCGGCAAACAGCATAGAAATGCCCGTTTGAACACTGGCGGAGGCACCGGCAAGTATGGGGACATAAATCAATTGACGAAACATGGGAGAACCACCTCTCTGGATCATGTAGCATTAGGTCTATTTTATTCTTGCCGTATAGTTCTGTCTGGCATTCGAGAAATTTCGCTTGAACGAAAAGTTGGTTTGTCAAAAAGTAATTGCCAGGCCAGATAATATCGTAGTAATATTGCAATTGCCATATGTCTCGACCAACACGAGTAAACACATCCCTAAACATGTCACAGTTACATTGGAGTGGATTAATCCGTATGTCCGTTGAAAAGGGATCTCGTGAAAGGTTATGATGAAGGTCAACCTCCCAATTAACATTGGAAAGCTTTGGGAAATTTCTTAACATATTACCCTCTAAATTCAAGTATTTCAAGGTACTTATTCCGTAAAATGCTTCTCTGTGAATATTTTGAATGGCATTGAATTCCAGAGACACTTTTTCGAGTGATTTTAAATTATAAAATGTCCTATAATGGACTTCCGTAATGTAATTTTTATACAAATTTATAGATTTCAGATTTTCTAAGTTACTGAATGTGTACGTCATAATGCTGCTGATCTCATTGTCTGATAAATCAACGATTTCAACATTTTTTAATGTAATAGTTCCGGTTATACTTGGAAAATTCGTGAAAAGGGGTGGAATTTGCTTTAGTTTGTTCTTCTTTAAACTCAAATGTTTTAAATTGTCGAGATTTGAAAATACTTCAAGGGAAAGATTAGATACTGCACAGTTGCTGATATCAAGTTTTTCAAGTTGGGTTAGTCTGTCAAAGAAAGGAATTATCTGTAGTTGTCGGTTTCCAGCTAAAGATAGACTCCTCAGATTTGTCAAATGTTGAAATGCCAACAAGTCTATATCTACAAGCAAGTTATCGTCCAATATGAGTATTTCCAGCTTATGGAATGATTCTAACTGTTGAACAGTTATATTAGAAATATTAGTCATAGAGATTTCAAAATGTTGGAGATTCGGCATAAAAGTCGAGATACGTGGTGGCAGCGAGTCTATGTTTTGACTGTCGTAAATTTTAAGGTGTGCAAGTTCTGTCAAATTTTGCATACTTTGAAAATCGCTGTTTTGGAGGGTAACAAACTCAAATTCTAAAGTTTGCAAAGCACCAAGGTGTTGAAAAGCATTCTCTGGAATCCCCGTTGAAAAATTAAAGCTAGAAAGTATCAAATGTCTCAAATTTGGCAGGAAAGTGTTGCTAGTTTCGCTCGTGCTTTGAGGCACAGGACCTATAAATGCCCGGGGATATTCCGATATGCTAACTCCTGCTTCGTAGTCCTGATAGACGTCTACGGTAACAAGGTTGGTTGTTTTGTAAAATACTTCATCTTGCATCTCCTTTATGACAGCGTATGATATATTAAATTCTATCATAGAAGTTAAAAACTCGAGATCTCCATTTTTAAGTTCCAAATTGTTACAACGGTAAAGACGCAGAGATTCCACAAGCGACTGTGAAGTAAGGAGCTGTGTACATTCAAACATCTCAGTGGAGTTAACGTCTCCCCTTTTGCAATCGACATTTAAATTACATCTGCTTCCTTCCGGGGCTAAAGAAGAGGGGCCGTCTATAGGGTAATATCCGGGTAGAAGGTATGAACATTGCCCCTCCGTGTGGTTATATTGAAAATCAGTTCGCCATTTGCAGTCCCACCGCTGTAGGCAAATCGTTTCGTTGACCATGCATCCACCGAACGAGATTATATTCAACAAAAGGAACAGAATGGTAACATTGCAATGACAATGAAGCAAAATCGACTTCATATTTATAAGAAAAACACTGTATTTATATATCCACTTTGATAAACTGAAAGATGGTGCGTATGGTATGCTCTATATCGTTACCACTAATTAACTTTAACCTCCCAGTTTTCGTTTGAACTTGCAACTTGGGAAATATGTATCTTTAAAACGTGAAATCATTCAAACAACAGTATCCAAAATTGACGAAATAATTTGATGTAATAATCCATAATTCGAACAGAAAGACAGCAGACGATACTGGATACACCTACACGTACTGCACGGAACAATAACTTCTGTGCATAAGTAACAATAGGTCACACAATTTCTAGGAAGTTACATCAGTAGATATATATAAAAGCAAAGCAGTGTGCCTCTCAAAGTCCAAAAACTTAAGTAAACAATTATGCTTCATTTGGCACTAACCGGACACGTTATACAATGATAAGTAAACAATGGTAGTCTAATGATTCCAAAGTTCCGTTGTTTGCCTCCAATGAACTGATTTCTTGTAGGTTAATACTCTGTATAGTTGCAACACAGACGGAGGAATTTGAATCTATGACGCTCGTGAATTTACTAGTAACGGTCCAGTCAGAGCGTTTATGGCCAATACATTTCATTAAACTGCGTGGTGATAAGCAGTGAAATATTCTGTCACGGTTTGCTCCAAATACTGAGTTGATGATTACAGCTAAACCAAACTGTAGTTTTTTCCGAGAATAATTTCAAACAACTCCTTACATGATTATGGTATTACATGTTAAACACCATGTAACTCATAACCGGTTCACTGCTACAACATACATGAATAGTATACTTCCATTTAGTAACTTTAAATATCAACCCACTGTAAAGACGCGAAGAACGAGATTTGTGTTGATTGAATACATTACTGTATATGGCTGCATCCTGTATGATATCCAGTAGACACGTTAGCCCATAGCGTACCACAACAAATCACAAACAATACACCTGCTTGGATAATTCTGGGCTTCTTCCTTTTGCCCTAGTCATCAGCCAGGTATATCCGCTTCTTCACTTTTTCAAGTCAGTAACCTATTTCTAGGAAGATTCTCGAAAAAATGATCATTGTGCCTGTTGGCTATATGCCTGTGTTATTTCTTAATTGCGAGTTTATTACACACCGATGAAAACCTCTGCCACAGATAGTAGGTTCACAGCACAGATATTGAACTGGATAGTCGAATAGAATATTCTGGCCTCCTTCAACAATAGCGTTTTGGCTCCACAACGGTTAACAACAGCTCTCTCGGTATCGACCTTTGATCTCGCTCTCTGATGTATGTTTGTCACTCGAAGAGTCATTTTTGTTCCTGCCAAGTAGGCCTACGCTACGACACGGGAAATTGCTACGAGGAACTACGCATGAAATCACCAATCACTGTAGTTGTTGGCAGTTACACCACAGAGTTCCATAACAACTTCCTGGTTACAAAACCACCTGTTAGTTAGCATGGTGACGAAACTTAAGGAATGTGACCTGCGATCTCACCTGACATGACGAGAAACTGTGCCCCTTGGTTTGGTTGTTTACCATATTTCCGAGGTAATATTTTATAGACCATATTTTATCACATGTGTTGGTTGATTCGAAGAGCTGCATTTCTGAAATAGACTGCGAAGCTGCATTGTACAGATGTGTATCTATATAGAAGCGTTGTAGTGAGTCATATTAAAGCGGGTAACAGCAGAATATCACCCAAATGCGGTTTATTCTTTTCACAGCAACAATGTCCTTCCGCGTCCGGTGATGCTGTCTAACATGTTTTCATTGCCAATGGAGTTTATGTTACCCATGATGTACTACATTTGTATTTGACAATCAGCACCGTTACACGGGAAGTGTATAGGGTTGATCACAATTGCAATACAATTGATTTTCATCAAATTGTCTTGGAAATACAAGTGAAGGAAATTTCATGACCAGAATGATGACAACTGGAAAGGCCTCTGGAAAGCTTCCAGATTGATCCTTTTAAATATATCGGGTAACCCCTGTACTTGATTCCAGCCTAATTGCACCAAGAATGTTGGAATTTCCCTAAGGAAATGTTCTCAATTTTGTAACGAAAAATGAAAAGTTAATGTAAACGGGTGTTAAGTGGAGACTCTACGAGGTGACTAGTAAATGTTCATTTTCAGTCCCCTAACATGAACAGTGTAGCCATATGACCTTGACCCTGGACGGTGGAGCGGGAAGGGCAAGCGGAGGGGTGGAAGTGGTGAGACCAATATTCTCGCACAAGTCAGAAGATAACTGGAGCAACAACTAAATTGGGGGGGGGGGGGTAAGTAGAAAGCTATCTAAAAGTGCTGTGGAGGGGGTAAGGATGTGGGGGCGGTTGTAGGGAAAATGTAACCGGTGGTCAGTTTCGATATCTTTGCCAGACGAATTTTTCTTTTGTTTATGCTACGGTAGCTCAGATGGAAACATGGAAACTTCTACATTTTATCTCTAAATTTCTACTATTTATTCTTAATCTCACTTGACTCTCTTCTGGAAAGTTCAACCTGTAACAAACCGAAATTTCTGGCTTTGCTTTTCAAAATGGTTCAATATTTGTCAGGTTTTACGACTTTTTGCTTGATTACATACAAGAAGAAACTATTATTTTGCCAGAGCTTATCTCAGAATGGAGACTACTTTATTTCAAACTTTCGTCTACATTCTTCAACGTTCGATGTTTTTGGTTTTTTTCTTGAAAATTTCAACTACAATATTGATTTTTAGAAATACAAATGACAAAGGTGCGGTGGCTAAATTCATCCCCTACCACATCCCTACCCCTTTTCCGCCGTCTCTGATGAAGATGTTACGCAGAGACTGTAACTGTGAGTCAGTGCACTGTACGGTACCGTATAGGATATATCTTGGGTTTGTTGGATGTGAATTACAGTTTGTCGCGACTCTTTATAGATACCGCCACCACTTTCAAATGTAGTGACGGACTCAGACAGTTCATTCAGGAAGAATGTAAACATCGCGCAGTATAAAATTTAGTGACAGTGATATAGATGGAAAACATTTATAACACATCCTAAGTTCTTTAAGTGTAAACTTGATGGTCAGGAGGTTGGAAGTCAGATCGCGGGCCCATGGAAACATATAATGCCACCTGACCCCCTTTTAACTTCATAGCATATTTGAAAAGGAGAATATATTTTTCTTCACCCAATGTTTTACCGGGCCCCTTCATAGTCTCCCGATCCCCAAATCTTACCTTGAGTACCACCATCCTCTCGCCAGGCATGCATGTTAAAACACAATTTCTTGTGCACAGTGATACCGGAGAGAAATGGGTACGGCGCTTGAAATCTCTGTTTCCTCATAGTTTACGTTCATCAACCGGTACAAAGTTTAGTTTAGATCTTGTGCATCATGATCAAAAGCGACGACGGATAACGTACTCTCATTGTTCTGTATGTCTTGCATAATTGGCTATTTTTTGTTTGTTTATTTTTTTGTAAAGAATAGTTGCCTTTCTTTTTACTCAGTAACGTTACACCAAAGAATCAATTTAAGAGAAAAAGTTACACTCGCTCCGTTTTGTACAGCAAGGAATGTTACAGCATGATGTCACATTTCGGTCCATGGGAAAGGGAGCCCTCACTTAGTGAGTAGGTTACCCGATGTTACTCTACAACATACAACCTCTAAGTGTATCTACTAAAATCGAGAGATGAACGAACGAACGGACGTTCGAACGGAAGGACGGACGAACGAACGCATATGTTTACTGAGAAACTGTTCATTTGCTTTGCTTCATAATGAGCAACTACTGGCTTGGATCCAGTGAGTGAGTGTACATTCCCCTAGTACCCTTCTCAAATCCATGTACGTATGAATTATTTTAAGCACAGTGTTTTTTCAACACCATGTAGACCTTATTATCTTATTATAAACTTTTTTTGTAGTTTAAATATGCCTCAGAATTAATTTGGACCACCCCCACACTCTCCCCTTCAGCATGGGCTTTTAACGATCCCGGGGCCATATATGTTTTTATAAAGGAATAGAATGTTACCCCTCGCTATCTCTGGAAACCGAGAGAAAGAGTTGATGTAGTGTTTTGGTTATATTGTCCTTGCAATTTAAAAAAAAAACACCACATTTTCGATCATTTTTCTGTTGTATACTGTCAGACTGTACAACCTGCCGTTACGTTTCTCCGTAGATTGTCCTTTCTTTTTCTCCCCACTACACATGTGCATGTTACAAAGATATCTGTGAGGTACGGAAACGTATAAGAACCATGCCATTAGCCGTACACGGCTCTGAAAATGCTGAGTGACGTTTTGATGGAATATGTAACAATTCGTCAAAAAAAAAACCGAACATTGACGTTTTGTCGAGAGGTATGAACTCTTCTGGATGATAAAAAAAATGGAAAATTGACGTTTTGGCCAGATTCATCCCGACAAAACATATATAATTTTTCAGATTTTTTACATTTTAACGATTTGGTATGATCTCGTCAAAAACGTGAATTTTCTCACTTTGTCATCATGACGATAAGATGCTTCTCGACAACATTTAAATTAACAGATTTTCGACATTTTGACAATTTAGAATATGTCGTCAAAACGTGAATTTTCAACTTCTTGTCGTGTTGACGAGTCGTTGCATCTAAACGCCAATTTACATGTCTTTTATACGCTTCCGTACCTGTCAGTTTTCTTTGGTAACATATAACATGTCATTTAAGTCATTTAAAAGTGACAGCGAAGGGAACCAAACTCCATGATTTGGCATCTGATAAATGTTGAGTCCTTCATACCATTGAGCAACGCCCCTCGTTACGTGTCAGGATGATGTCCCGCCTACGTATACGTGCTTACCTGAATTGCACGCTAAATTTATGGAATGCCAATCGAGCAATAAATAATGATATCAAGGTTATCGAAGTTAAAGGTTTGTGAAGTAAATGCATTGCTCTCTAAGCTATCGTTGTTACGGGTTGAAGTTGGCATGATACAGTTTGATGTTATCCGCAGCGGGCAGTTGGCTGAAAAAATGCAAACTGCAAAATGAGACATACGGGAGTCTCCGATTGTAAGTTATCCGAAAGAAAGGATCTGAATTCGATTCTTCGGACAACAATTTTTGTCACTAGAGCAAGAGATGGCCTTTGACGAGAAATAATTTGTCACTAATTAGTATACACTTTTCGGCTGTATTAACTGCATGTACTACTTTCACGAAAAACTCCGTTGATGCATATACTTTACTTTATGTTACCCATGCTGTGGACATTTTTACTGCACCTGTGATATATTCGAACCAATTTATGCTTGAACCTGCAGCTCGACGTATGTGTGTTATATAACATCACAAAGTAAGCATTGCTTCCATAACAGATTCAAGTTCAACTGTATGTATCCCCAAAGGGCAATCGCGTGCTCGCAATAAAAACATGATAAATACATAGGCCCTAATAATGCAAAAAAAAGAAGGAAAAAACAAGAGAGTAATAATATATAATTGTGCTAGGAGGAAGAGACAACGAAGTTTAAGTAGGAAAGTAAAATAGTAAAATAGTAAAATACCAGAAACCTAGCGATTAAATAGATTGTTATAAAGTTTAATACAACGAGGGATAAATGATGATTTGTGTTGATTTGTAAGAGCATATGGTAGTCTCAACCTTGCACTACGAGGGATTATTGCACTATTAAGATCTACACTTATAGTAGGTGGTTGTTATCGTCAAGTACGGTGTTAAGCCTAGCCTCAAGATAACGTTGAAATGATGAGAAATGATGAGTAAGCTGATTATCTCCTAACGTACGGCTATAGCTTGTGATTACATCCGTGGGTTAGATAATGACTTTCTTAAAATCAATTACCATCTCATTTTTCTTCTTCACGATAAAAAAAAACGATTTATTTAAACTAAATAAGCATTATCGTCATCCTTTGTTATCAACCTTTATCATTAATTATGTAGTATCATCAGCAAAATTAAATAAAGGGCAGCTGTCATTTGATGATCTAGCATCTGACGTGTACATCCATAAAACATATTAATACGAATATATACGCGTAGTAATTCGAATATAAACGCGTATTAAATCAGACAATAACTGGCATGTCTAATAGCTTTCACAAACGTGTTTCGAGAGTTATCACAAAGCAGCCTCTCCAGGGCAATAAATGAGTTAGTCTCTATTGAAGTACATCCAGGCCAAATCTTCTTGATCTAGACAACAACATGATTTAATACGTGTTATAAAATACGAATTAATACGATTATATATCCAAATTCGAATTAATACGCGGATATATTATGCGGAGTTTGTCCCACTTGGCTTGCCATATGCGTGTGTGAGTTTCTCAAAGATTTTTCTTGGGGGGGGGGGGGAGGGCGGAGCGACTGCCCCATTGGCCCCCTGGCAACGCGTTTGGATAAATTCACTATACTCTTAGCTGATAACCCTGTGTGCTCTGTTCTCGTACTATTTACAGTACTTGAAGAATCTCTCGGACTTTGTCTACAAATGCATGTGTATTTTTTATTGGATGGTTCATTTTTTCAGTAAAATGTTTTATTCACCGAAACAAATTTAGAATTTGGATCAATTAAAAAAGTCAAACAGCGATGGGGTTTTGACAATTTGGTTCAGTTTTTTAGTACTTTTAATTGTTTTATATGAAGTTTTCCCTTTGGTTTGGAATATTTCTTCAACATTACAGACCTCATTGTCTACGAATTACGTAATATATCATGCTGCAGCTTCCAAGTAACAAGACTTAGTTCGGAGTGACGGACGGTCAATATAACTAACGATGGACAAAAAGTTATAAACATACACTTAAAATAACAAGCATGGTAGTAGGTTATCTCGTTAGGTAGCATGTTTGACAGGGATGGGGGCCTCGAATGGGGTATGGGGACCTCGTAGCGATAACAGAAAGCAACATGATAGGATAATATTTTACATTAGACGCAATTGGCTGGTATAAAATTTGAGAATTCCCGTCAATTAAGGATGAACGTCAACCGCGAACTGGTTTAACTGAGCCTTTAAATGCATTTTGTCATGTGCGTCCAATATTTTTCTTTCCCACATTTTTCATTGGGGGGGGGGAGACATTTGACTAGGGGGGGTGGATGTCCAGCCTACTTTTCCCGCTGGTTACGCTTCTCTTCTTTAGGAATATAAACTCAATGACCCAACTACATACACATATATGATCCTGTTCATTTTGTTTATTCATATTCATTATGCAATATGGCGGTGTAGTAGAGTGCTCCACGTTATTTGGGCTCCACAGAATTCATCCTTATTAACTACATCGGGACATTAACTTACTACTCATATGAGAGTAAGTAAATAATCATAATCACTATTCTCAATTGTTTGTCATCATGAGTCCCTCCTCCCGTACTTGAAGAGCAACTGAAATGGCTAAAAATAAGAATCAGCAGACAACGCCTTCACAACGTACGTTAGATTTTGTTAGGCGAGATAGCCTATACAACTCCTCAGACGGGGACCATAACCAGGAGCAGGTAGACGACTTGGGCAAGTCTATTCGGGAATCCATGCATCGTATTAAAGATGACCTGAATCGTATTGATCGGCAATTCAACAGAGCTTTGGCTTTGTATGTTTGTATATTTATTTGTTTCATCACAATTTACAGTGTGACGGGAAGTCTCCTATAAAGCCTGCAAGGCTTAACAAATTAGGAGACTCCCCAAAAAGAAAAAAAGAAAGAAAAACTTAAGAATAGAAAAAGAAAAGTTAATAGTAGCATCTACAATGATGAAATAATCGAATTGACACTAATTGAAATTAATTATGTTAATAAACAATTCTTACAATCTTTATAATGATCTAATCACAAACACACACAAGAATAAATCCATCAATAGTGAAAAATAATTACAGTTTGGAGATACCTTTTGAATACAGAGTAAAAAGGCTTATTCTTAACATTATCCTGGAGATTATTCCACGTTTTTATAGCACGAATACGAGGGTTAAAAGAACTTAAAGTACTTCGTTGGGATAAAACATGGGCGTTATTACAATGGCGTGTTTGATGGTTGTGGATTAGTCTATTACTATATATAAAATCTTTAAAAGCCTCGGGTAGCAATCCATTCCATGCTTTATATGCAAATGTTGCAAGCTGGACTCTTATAATATCATTTAGTTTTAATAAATTTAATCTTTTGAATAATGGGCTAGTATGATCACGTGGTGCAGCATGTGAAATATGGCGGATAGCTCTCTTCTGGAGGACACATAGGTGATTAAGATTTGTAGAATAGGTTCCTGACCAAATAGTCGTGCAATAAGTTAATTGGGGTAAAATCAGAGTTACATAGAGTGTTCTGAGTATATTTGGAGGTAAATAATGTTTTAATTTGCATATAATACCAGTATTTCTAGCCACTCTGTTACAGACTGCTGATATATGATCACGCCACGAAAGTTTATTGTCTATGTGTACACCCAAGAACTTAGTAGTGTTAACCCGATTAATAATTTTATCATTCATGGTAATATTGTGATCCCATCTGAATGAGTTACAAGCATTAAACACCATATAATTAGTTTTTTTCTATATTAAGGGATAATTTGTTTGCTGCAAACCAGCTGGAAAATTTAGTTAGTTCAGTAGAAACAGTTTTATGTGATGAGAGTAGATTTTGGGAATCGAAGAAAATATTTGTGTCGTCGGCAAATAATATTGTTTTAGCAATATCGGAGACATTAACGATATCATTGGCATAAATTATAAATAGTAATGGACCTAGTATAGAACCCTGAGGAACTCCGCAAGCGATTTTAGCAAGTTCAGATTTAGAATTTTTATATACAGTGTACTGGTATCTATTTGAAAGATAACTATCTAGCCAATTTAGGGTTGTTCCTCTGATACCATAAAAAGATAATTTACTTAGTAATATTTTGTGATCGATGGTGTCAAAAGCTTTGGATAGGTCGAGAAATACGCCTACACAAGTATCATTCTTATCAAGACTATTATAAATATTGTTGACTGCATCTGCTAAAGCTAATTCTGTAGAATGGTCAGGACGAAATCCGTACTGCTCGTTATTAAGAACATTATATTTACATAGAAAACTGTAAATACGATTAAACATTAATCGTTCAATGATTTTTGAAAAGACTGACAATAAAGATATAGGGCGGTAATTCTCAAAATAACTGGGGTCTCCTTTTTTAAAGATTGGTTTTACCTTTGCTATTTTAAGCTTATCCGGAAAAATGCCGGTGTTAAAAGAAATATTGCAAAGATGAGTTAAAGGCTTTACAATGTATGGGATAACTTGTTTGATAATACCTGGCTTAAAGTCATCATAGCCTGCTGCTTTGTTTGGTTTCACATTTGTGTGAGCAACTTTTAGAACTTCTTCCACTGTTACTGGATATGTAAATATGGAATGGCATACCTTGTCATTATTATGTAAAAAATGTTCCGCTTTTAGTTTAATATTAATCTTACTAGCGAGGTTATAACCAAGATTTACAAAGTATTTGTTAAAGTTGCTAGCAATGTCATTATCATTGCTAATTTCGCAATCATCATTTTTAAATGTTGCTGGATATGATGAGTCTTTACCGTTTTTATTGAGAATTTCATTAATTGTACTCCAAGTACTGTTTACGTTGTTTCTACTCTGCTTGAATTTATCATAAAAGTATAAACGTTTGGAATATCGTATAACATGGTTTAATTTATTACGGTACATTTTGTAAATAGACTTAGTATGTTCAGTAGGATTCTTCAAATAACGTCTAAATAATATGTTCTTCCTTTTTGTTTGATTTTAAAATGCCCTTAGTGATCCAGGGATGTTTTTTAGTACGTTTCTTTTTTGGATTGAACACTTGAGTAGGAAAGCAATTATTATAAGTAGTATTGAAATAATAGTAAAATGTATTATAAGCAGTATTAATATCTGGTTCGTTTAGGACATTGTCCCACGTAGTTTTCCCAATTTCAGAAGTGAAAAGTTTTATATTATTATCACTGTAATTACGTGCATAGATGGGATTATTTTGTCGGCGATTAGTCTCGAGGGCATTGACAAACACTGGAAAGTGATCAGTGATATCAGTTACAAAAATACCTGATGAAAGTTTAGAGTTACTATTAGTTATAATATTGTCAATCAAAGTTGAAGAGGTACTGTTCACTCTGGTTGGTCTTGATATTGTTGGATAGAAACCATTTGAGTAAAGGTTATTTCGAAACTCTGGTGATTTGTTTTTATCTAACAAATCAATATTAAAATCCCCCATAATGTAGGAAGTACAGTTTAGCTGATTAATTGTAGTACAAATATTTTGCATGTTATAATAAAATTGTTCTAAAGAACCATTTGGAGGTCTATAAACAATACCGATAATTATTTTCTCTTTAGAATTTGGCAAGTTTGCCTCAATAAATAAGGATTCAATGATATCGTTAAATGTTGATAGATCTGGTTGGTGTTTAAAGTTGTGTACATATAAGCAGACACCGCCACCCCTTCTATTAACACGATGTTTTTCTATAATTTTGTAATTTTTCATATGAATAAGAGGTGATGGGTGGTCACTTAGCCACGTTTCGGTGAAGCCAGTACAGAGAATTCATTCTTTAGTAGTGAAATAAAGGTATTTATTTCGTTGAAATTTTTGTTCAGACTTCGACTGTTTAAATGGAACATAGATAGGCAATTATTTGGAGGTAACTTGTTGTAAGAATCTACGTCAAAATACTCACAAAGAACACTGTTATCATTTGAGTCCTCACAAACATGATCCATTAATGTAATATTGATTATTTAGCGAGGTTGCGAATTCCTGGCTTTTCGCAGATTTGGAATGAATGACTTTTTTTTCAGTCTAACAGTTCTAAATTCACCTTCGTCATAAGACATTTGTCGTTTCATTTGTTGAGGTAATTCCGTGGTTGGTTCATCTTACGTTGTTTTGTTACCGGTGGAGTTAGTGGCTTCAGTCGCTTTGTTTCCTCTAGTTGCTTTTGTATTCTCAGTATCCTCTTGGGTTGGTTTGGTGGGTCTTTGTTCATCCCGTTGAGTTGTCTTTATATTCTCGTTTTGCTTCTTTTTAGTCTCGTTGGTCTCAATGGCGCTGCCTTTTGTTTGGGGTAACTGGTCCATGGCTTCATCTTTTGGTTGGTCTTTGTGTTGGACGTTGGCATGCTTAGGTGGGCTTATAGTGACTCTGCCTGTTGCTGGGTCACCGTTACCATGGTGATCATTGTTGTCATCTCCGGCTTGTGGACAATTGAAACTTTTGTGTCCTAGATTGTTACATTTAAAGCATCTTACTTGTGGACATTTCGCTTCCCAATGACCTTGTGAATTACATTCCCTGCATACATATTTGGGGCAATTCCGCATAATATGGTCATTTTCCAAGCATAAATTACATACCCTGGTTTGTCCATTGTGCTTTAGTCTCATATGTACTCCATTCAGTGTCATTGCATATGGTAGACTTTTGCATTCGGTTGGCAGTTCCAGTCTAATGTAACGAATCCCATTTTCAATATTGGGAAATTCCGGGTATGTGTTGTGGTGCCATTTCCCTTTAAGTTTACAGCCAAATTCGAGTAGTTTTTCTGAGAGTTCATCGTCGTCAATGTAGGACGGAACACCAAATAAACTCACAGTTAAAAATGATCTTGACACTCCATAGACGTTGCAAGTGCTGTCGTTTATAACTATACCTGTCTCTATTAATAGATCTGCATCATCCTTGTTTCGTAAAGTTATTATCCAGTTTCCAGATGACTTCACACAGCTTAGTATCTTTCCGTTCCCAATATCGTTAATGATTGATTTCAGTACATCCTTGACTTCATATGAATCGTCCATAACTCTTACGCTACACTCCTTTAATGCACCCATCCTTTCATGTTTCGCAGAACCCATCTCAATGAACCGTTAGGCAGACGAACGCCGCAAGGCGTCGTTGCAAAAATTAAACAATTTATAAATTCCGATTAGTATCCGGAAATGATAAAATAATGGTGCAAGACACCTTGAGGGCAGTCCTCCAGCAGATTTCCGTCAAAAGCACTAATCAGTTGGTGCATATAATACGGAAAATAATGGAAAATAATGAGGTACTGAAACGCTGACTACTATCGATGACTACTGACTTACTCTATACATATTAGCACCCGATTAGCACCCGAGTTGAAGTGCTCGAGACAAAAGATACAGAAACTCAACGATATATCACTGCCTTGAAAACTAAAGTTTGCAATTTTTTGAGAAAGCTAACGAAAACTTGTTGTTAGCTGTGAATAAACAAGAGCGCTTTTCTCGAAAGTGTAATCTTCGCACAGTTGGCTATCCATATTCTGAGGATAAAGATTATGCTGGTATTTCTAAGGGAGTGTTTCGTTCTGTTGGCCTTCAAGATGCCGGAGTTCTTAGAGCTCAAAGTGATGGTGCTTTCATCCTAACCAGCAACGACCTAGACATATTTTGGTGCTACGTACCACATTCCAAGATAAACTTACTATTCTACGGAAGCAGCGAACCTCGCTCATCGATATGGAATATTTATCACCGACGATCTCACCCATGCTGATATACTGGAGAAGCGGAAATGGAATGATCGTGTTTCGCAATTATACTCGGAAGGCATTAAACTGCGATTTGTTGTCAGGACAATGGCGTGATCAAAATGGTAAACCATTTAACTTCTCCTAATTGCCATCATGTAGTTGTCTAGTTTACTCCAACACTATGGGCCCGATGTATCTTCCTAGTAATCGTAGTACTCTGCTGTTTTTCGACGTTGACCCACCCCTGTTCCAAGCCAGCCTATCTCTCAAGGTCAGCCTTTCTGATGGCTGTTTGGGGTTTAGAACTTTTCTATCTTTTTCTGTTTGCTTTATTCCACTGTATCTATCGTGACTTTATCATTTTTGTGGCCAGCAAAATTAGTTTAACTTTATCTTATAAGTAGACGTATATAATGATTGAAGTAAGATTGGTTTCGTGTAATGCTCATGGGTTACTTAACTATATGGATAGAAAAAAGTTATTTATTTATTTACGTCGTTTTGAGGTTATTTTACCACAAGAGAGTCACTCTGTCCCTTGTGATGTTAACTCTTGGTCAAAAGAATGGGGTGGTAATCTTTATCTTTCCCATGGGGATAATAACAGTAGAGGTGTTGGTTTATTTTTCAACCCGAAACTCAATATTATTATTATAAGAACTAGGGTCGATGAAAATGGAAGGTATATTATAATTGATTTAAATGTTTACGATCAGATTTATTCTGTAATTAATGTTTATGTTCCAAACAAGGATGACCCATTTTAAGTTAGTAATATTGCACAACATTCGACAGCATTTGATTGTACATCGATTATTTGGGCGGTGATTTTAATTTGGTAGGTAATTTAACTCATGATAAATTTGGAGGGTTGCAAAGAACTCATTTTAATGCCCGTCAAACTATGCTTCAGATAGCAGAAAATCATGATCTTGTTGATGTTTGGCGTGATCGTAATCCTAACGCCCGGCTTTTCACCTGGCATTCTTCTGTTGATAATTCTATTCACTGTCGACTTGATTTCTTTAGGTGTTCTCGACACATTGTTCAAACTGTGAGTGCAGCTGACATTGTTTCTATTTTTAGGTCCGACCATTCTAGCGTTACGCTTACTATTAATTGTAAGATCGAGCCAAGGGGCCGTGGCTACTGGAAGTTAAATGTTTCTCTCTTAGAAGATTTGTTCTATTTTAATTCTATTATTGATATTATTAACAGAACTGGTGAGAACATTAGACTAGTTATAGACCTCATTGATCATTTTAATTCTAACAATATTTCAGGTACTCTTCTTTGTCTAGATTTTGAAAAGGCCTTTGATTGTTTGGACTGGGAGTTTCTTTATCAAAGTTTAAAATTCTTCAATTTTGGTCCAAATATTATTAGGTGGGTTAGAACTTATTATGGGAACGTTGCATCTTGAGTTATTAACAATGGTCATCTCTCTCAGTATTTTAGTATTTCTCGAGGTGTAAGACAAGGTTGTCCCCTCAGTCCTTACCTCTTCATTTTATGTTCAGAATTTCTCACATTCATGGTTAAAACCAGCTGTCGTATCAAGGGCATATCTATTAATAACCCTGAATTAGAATTTCACAATGTGCCGATGAAACTGTTTTATTTTTCGATGGTTCTCGCGCTTCTCTTGTAGAGGTTTTTAACATCATTAATAATTTTTCTGCCGCTTCGGGTTTAAAAGTTTATTTCAGCAAATCATTCTTTTTTCCATTGGGTGCTTTGGTTTCAAGGGTTGCTCGTTATTTCATGAGTATGGTTTTAATGTTAATCCTGGTCCCGTGAAATATCTTGATGTCACATTTACTGCAAAGAATGAAGATTTCTTTTCGTTGAATTATCTTCCCAAATTATCACGGCTCAAACAGTTGCTTGGGATGTGGTCACAACGTGACATAACACCAACCTGTAAAATAACTGTTATCAAGAGTTTGGCCGTTTTGCAACTTGTTTTTCTTTTTAGTGTTCTACCAAGTCCTCCTCATAGTTTCATTAAAGAGGTAAATATAATTTTATATAATTTTATTTGGAACAATAAACCTTATAAGATTAAAGCACCCTTATTAATAAGAAAGTTAATGGTGGCTTTGATATGACAGACATTGAATCTTTTATTAAAAGTCTAAACTGTAACTGGGTAAAACGGTATTTAGCCACTCAGAAAGGAAATTGGAAAATATTTTTTGATTTGTACCTAAAACAGTTCGGTGTTGCTTTTCTTTTTAAATGTAATTTAAGGAAGTAGTTTCATGTATTTCTTATTTTTTTGGCATAGAAGTGTGTGAGGCTTGGGCTGAGTTTTTTTTTTTATAATCTAGATAGTAATAACAACAATGAAATCATTTTAAACAACAATCATATATTGGTTAACAATAAAGTGATTTTCCATTACAATCTTTTAAATCACAGAGAATTTCATTTGAAAGATTTCATTAAAAATGATGGCTCGGTAATTCCATATAACACGTTTCAAGCGAAAATACATATTAGACATTTTACTTTTACTTCATACTTTGGGATTGTTCACGCCATTCCTAGTTATTGGAGGGAGTACCATGATTCTGATTTGCTCCCAATGAGTGAAAACAACTTTTATATGTGCAAGCGCACACATAAAATAACCACAAATGTTTAAAATAAGCTAACTACCGGTCTCTGCACGCCCCGTCGTCTATTATGAAGTGGCAAGCTATGAATTTTCCAGTGAAAATAGATTGGAAGAAGATTTTTAGGCTTCCTTATACGGCTGTGAATGACCCCAAAGTATCATATTTACAATTGAGTTTCCTACATCGAATTTTAGGCATAAATAGCTTGGTTTATAAAATGAAAATGGTAAATTCTCCAATTTGTTCGTTTTGCAAGAATGCCGATGAAGCACTAATACATTTGTTTCATAATTGTTGTCACGTTGAGCGATTCTGGAAGGCAGTGAATTCAAATTGCATTACAATTAATTATACTTTTAATTTGACCAATATTTTTTGGGATGATTTTGATGATATGGCTAATCCTGTGAACTTTTTAATTTTGCATGCTAAAAAATATATTTACAATTGTAGGTTGAATAACAAAATCCCAGATGTGCACGAATTTTATTTTCAGTTTCGCTTTCGCTTTCGACTTGACCTTTACTATTTCATATCTAAGCAAAACAACAATTTGTATAACATTAACGGCTATTATGATTTCTTTATGTAAGCTTCTTTATGCAAGTCTTTTGCTGATTCTTTTTATATGTTACGGTATTGTAAATAAATACAGTGGAAAATAAAACATTGAAAAAAATTGAAAACATGATCAGTTTAGGAAATTATTTCAAATAAAGGAATATTCAACAATGTGTCTGAAGATTAGAGAATACTATGTTTTTTTTTTGTAAATCTGCCACTCACATTTGAACATATAATATCCTAATGAAAGTTGAGAGGTTTCAATCCTCGATGATGATACATAATGTAATGGGGTTTTTTCACGGATACTACCAAAGACTCGTTTCTTCCTGTTGATTTGTCTTTCTCATAACGAAAAATATCTGTTTATTTTACAATGTTTTCGAGAGAAACACAAGGCAGACTATCCGTCATCAACTCAAGAGGATGGTCGAATTTTCATCTCAACATATTGGACGTTGCAGTTATGTTTATAATAAGAGAAGATCCCTTCCCCGTTGCCTCCTTTGTAGACCCCGTTGAGGTTGAGAGCCGTACAAGCTGACTTGCAGCTGCTGCTGTATTGGAAGTAAGAGCAAAAGCTATCACTATAACAAGAAGAGCACCAATTATTCGACTGCCACCAGCCACTTCTGTGCTTCTCTGCGCAGTTGAAGTTACCACATCTGTCATTGTCTCGGTCATGCGTGCTGAATTGTTTTCCTCTGCTATAATAGAGATAATAACCTGTGAAGAAAAACAGCAAGAACCATCAGTGGTTACTACTTGGCCATTAAACAATAGCGTAAGTATCCTGATATATTGCAGAAACTTTGATGGGTCATGATATAGGTATTATGGTGAACTGGAATAAAGGGGGGGGGGTTGCATATTGAATTAAATTATTTCTTATTATCAGTTGAATAATTTCGCGATCATTACATATCTCATGCACTGATGTATTAGTTTACCCTCTCAATGGATGTGACTGTAAGAGGATCATTGATCTGGATTAAAATTAACTGATGTATATTAATATAAAAACTGTAATCTTGCTTATTACATGAAATTTTTGTATATTGATATTAAATATTATGATAAAATGAGTAAATATGGTATTTGAACGGAGACCTATATCATCGGCTTTCCATTAAATAATTTTTAGTTATGATATTCACATTTTTAATTTAATTCTATGTCTCAGTTTGTCTTTGTTTTGAAACACGGTGTACGGCTGCTATTCGTATAAACATCACATATATTATAAGAAACATTATTCTGTTAGTAGTATGTGTTCACTGCAAGCCCTCAATAATTAATTCTCTTTTACTGGTTCTGTGAGGATATATGGTCGTATTTCTCTTCCGTAATATTTCCTGTTCTTAGATTGATGCTTTCTCATTCAGCATACATTCTTGTTCATCGACTAGTCAAACTACTTCAATATTTTGTCAAAGATACCAACAGTATTCAAATTAAGGTAACGGGTCCAGCCTGGGAGAGACAAAGCCTTCTTTGCTCTTTCAAGATTATAAAACCAAAACTGGCGAAAGTAAAACGTTTCTTTATATCAATTGCCAATAAATGAAGATGATTGGAAGGGAGAGACAAATACACAGAAATATGGTATTTTGTATTATTTCATCACTTGTTCTGTTTCTATCGGTTTTTGCCTTCTAATTAATGTGTGCGAACGATCCTACATACCCTGAAATGGATTATAAACTATATAATAATTTCGTCGATACGACCGAAGAAAGGCTGTGTGTGTGTGAAGTGTGAAAAGAGGAGGGGGGGGGGGGAGTGTTATACCAACCCTCTTTGTAAGGGTTACTGATACAGTGTACCCATGCATATTTTGTAGGTAATATTTAACATCAAGAAGTGCTGAAACCGTGAAAACCAGTTTCTCATGAAGTTTATTGTGAACATACTAGTAACTTTAACTTGACTTATTATCCAAGGCAAGGCGTAAATATCCAACATGCAACAAACCTGTATTTCCACTGTGAGTGCCCAGTTTATTCATTCTGAACTTGCTGCTTTCAGACTCGATTTGAAATTCTGTATACTCAGCATATTTAGCCGGTCCCCTAGAAGTAGTGATGTCCAAGCGAAGCTTGTAGTTTTTCTGGTTCGTCAAGTAATGAAGCTTTTCGTTTCCCAACCATAAGTTGCTGCTGTCACCAAACCCTTCTTTGTACGCAGTCCAGTTTTGATAAAAACTAATAGAGTTATCGGTACGACGTTGAAACACCTTCAAAGATAGCGGGTAAAAATCATGAAATAAATAATATAGTTATTGGAGAAGTTGAAGCATTCTAACACACAAACTTATTTAAGAAATACCACACGATTATAAATTTATAAAATAATGTTTCAGTATGACAAATTTAGGACTTTTCTTTGTTGTGATTTTCTTTAGGGGGAGGACATTTTTTTATGATTGCCACCCTTTGCATCTACTAAAGTATTTTTAATATATTCAATTCCTGGTAAGGAATTAAACAAGTGCAACCAAACCGAAAACCGAAACTTTGTACTTCCATTACCGTCTACAATAGACTAAATCATAATAACTCACAGAAACATAGTTGAAACATTCCTATTTTGTAAATCAAGACTTACGGTCCATCCTCCGCCGTTTTCCATTTTACAATATACGTTGAACGGTAAACCAGGCCATGCAGTAGGCATGATTGTATAAACGCCATCTTGTGTATGTCCAGCGTCATAAACTTCCTGACAGTCTGTATACAAGGATACACAAGTTTCACCGTCACCTTCATATCCCTCATTACAATAACACTTTCGTACTCCATCTCTGACATCACACACAGTGTTGGCACTACATATGTAGTCTGCAGAGGTCAGTTGGTTATTGCTACAAGACCACTTTCGTGTGCAGTGATTGTTAACGGATGCTTCTCCATTCTAGCATTGAATTGATGCAAAGAGAAACAAGGCATTTATATCAAACTATAATTTGTTCGTGTGGCTTCGTTTGAATAGTCACGTGATATTGAGATTAGTCATGCAAATACTCACTGGTATAACCAAGTCGGCCTCTGTTACGTAACACCCGCATTCACTCGCACTGATACAGTCATTCCCTTTCATTAGGAAACCAGCTGGACAGGTGCAACCCTCAGTACCCAAACAGTCTTTGTTACAACCAGATTGTCCGTTGGGATCTTCACATGTTCCTTTGCAACTGCAGGTTCCGTTGATCATGTTCTCAGGACATGTAAGGATCGGTGTACCTAGGCAGCACAAACGCAGACTATCTTTAAATACAGTTTTAATTTTGAATTGCAATTCATGTGTAATTCCCTCTCAGAAATGTGGGAAGATTTACATAAAAATAGTAACAACGATTTTATTTCAAATATTATTAAGATTATTGAAAAGGACACAGTGGTATAGACCTACAATGTAACAAATTCACTCATAGTTTAACAGTTACAAGTTTTGGCAAGTTGCCTGAATAATTTGGGGCAAAATTACAAATAAAATTTAAAACAAATTAGATATTCAGTTGTAGCGTAAATGCCCAACCATTACTTGCTACTTATTTAAAAACGATGTCCTCCTACTGCTCTGCGGCATATTTCCAGAAGGAAAACGTTCGGGCGGATTTGTAATAGGAGTATGCCACCTAAGGCCTGTAATATGGTATATAGCACGGCTTGATTCTGGTGTGCAAGACAAGATCAGTCGATATCGTTACGGTACTGTACCTGTAGCAGCACTACCAATGAAAAAATGGAAACATGACTATGTTGGAAGCTCTGGTAATTGTTAGGGAACCCTGGATACATTAACAAGGGGTGACACCTCCTTGGCTAGAGCCTGTATGACAAAAATAACTATAGCAGCAAAATGTTTAATCGCGTGTGCATTTGTTTATTACAGTTAACCTTCCGTCCTTTTTGACCTCAATTTGATTTCATCTCCACTTCTTCGCGTGCACATTGAAGTTGTTTTATTGAAATCATGAATGATGCTTTTCTATAGGTGTTTGTTCTCATCAAAGTACAGTTCCTTTTCAACTATTGCATAAAGCCTAGCTGTGATTAAGTCAGTTTTTATTGCCATTATTAAAAATACTAACTGGTATATTGAACACAAAAAGAAACGTTATTCACGACGCTATTTTTCGATTTTAGTTACCTTGAACTGGCATGGTTATCGAGAGATTAATAGCTAATACAATTCTAATAGAATGGTTTTGTGACTATGTCTTTGTTGCAGTTGCCTATGAATGCACTTTTTGATATTCTCAGCTCAGGAACAAACTTTATTAAATACGTAGATTTTCCAGCCTCCACCCGGGATTTGAACCCGGGCCTCCCGCTTTATATGCGGACACCCTAACCACTAGGATATGGCGCTGATTGCATGTCCAGAGCTTCAAAGGGAGGTCGTTATTCCATCGGCGTTAGTCACATGTATTGAACAAAACTAGTTATGTTTTGGTGACTTATTTGCCCTACTCTAGAGATCAAACATGATGCTAACAACTCTCGAAATCATTTGTGATTCCTAAACCCGGATCTCGAAAGAGATACTTTGAACATACTTTATGTTAATGAAATGGAGGTAAACGACAAAAGCGTATATATATATTTATATATATATATATATATATATATATATATATATATATATATTTATGTATATACTATACAATGTACACTATACACTATACTATACACTGTATACGCCAGGGCTAACTGTTAAAACATACCCGTATGCTTTCAATGCATTGCGCTTAACAAATAACAGTTTCGGCTCAAATCATGTGTAGTGTCTGTTCCCTCTCGATGCAAGGGGACTGGGCTTGAGAGCGGATCAGTCGTTCGGTAATTTGGTTTTCGTGCCCAAGTTTTTTCCTCGTTGACTTTTTCTTAAATAGTACCGCTAACACGAGAACATCTAACCAAAACTTCAGGTAAGGTCCATGAGATTAGTCACTAAAGTTGGTGATATTGTTAAAACCATTGTTATAACTGTAACGTTGTTGCATACAGCTTCACGTAAATTGTTCGTTCCCATATTCCAATACTATAGACTAGCTTCTAGCCTAAAACTATCTAGGCCTACGTTCGGCTATAGCCTAGGGCCATAAGCCAAGGCCTAACAATTTTTTAGCATTGGGTCTAGGGTAAACTGTTCTATAGTTAGAGCTACAAATTACTAACAACTGCCCAAGAAATTAGATTTCACAAGTAGGTCAGCTTAACGTCTTAGCCTACTGTACATGTATCATATATGGCCTTAGATTTTCCTGGAAAATAATGTTACATGTGCCCTATATCATGACCAGATACTGTACTGAGTGTACAGTAGCTATGCCTAGAATTAGAGACTGAGCTAACCATGCAGATGTAACTTACAAATACAAGTAGCCTGTATTGAGTTAGACATGCTATAATTGATAGAACTTTTGCAAAATGTTCCTGGAAGTCTTTACTCTCCAAATTGATCTCAGACATTCTAAACACCACTGTACTGTAAGTTGTCTGATTATCCCAGTGACGGTATCAATGAAAACAGTTAAAGGATATAGTATTTGAAATTCCATCACCAAATTTGGGCCAATACAGAATACCTTAATCTAAGTCTCTCAAATGATGCATTGTGTTTCTTTTGTGTCTTATTTATAACTAGCCAAAATTTGTACAAAATAACAATGCCCTGCATCCAAAAGGTTATTGAGTCAGTACAGTTCCATAATGTAACTGTTACAAAAGCAGAGCGCACCTAATTAAATGTTAACATCCTTCAACAATCTACATTATAAGACAAACATTTGATAAGCCATCTATCCCCTCCTTGCATATATACCATTGTGTTGCGTTTATTTAGATCCATAAGTAATACCAAGTTGACTAAATGTTACAATATTCAGTGTAAAAGATCTGAGCTCTGTATTGGCACAAAATATATTGGAGAGAAGTGTACATATCAAATAAAAATTGAAATATTGCACATCTACACTCTGACCATTTTGTATTTATTTGATTGGCACTGTTAATGTTTTCTCAGACCAACTTGACGATCAACATTCTCAACATGAATGACAACAGCCCACTATTCAAGGGAATAACACCGTACGATGTACACTCTAAAAAAAAAATACATAGGTTGTGTAAAATTCTACACAACCGCTGTGTAACTAGTGCACCTATCAACCTTGTGTAGAAACTACACAACTGTTGTGTAAGTGATCATTTACACAACAGTTTTGTTAAATCTACTCACATTTGTGTATATCCCAATACACAATAACTGTGTAAATTGTACACAACCAGTTTGCAATTTCAGCACACCTTGTGTAAAAAAACATACACAAGTTGTGTTAATTCTACACAACCTTTTTACAATTGATTAGTGTAATGTACACAACTATGAGCACATATTACACATACTTTGTACAGTCTTAACACATTCTGTAGCTATAGTTCATAGCACAGAGCATAAGTATCAATTAAAAAATAATATCCAGTATAGACTATACACAGCCTCAATGTTTTGGTATGTATCAACCATGTCCAGGAATCAGGTTATCAGTTCTCCTGTTGTGCTTTACATAGCTTTGGATGTTATAAATAGTAGCTTGCTAATTGTGTGGATTCTACATTGAGACCTGTGTTAAACTGTACTGCAAATTGCTTAACTATAGATGTACAGTAGGACACTATTCACGATACAAAAAAGGATATCAATTTTCTTGGTATATATTTATTTTGGAAGATCAAAACAAATGCTCTCCATTACAATGAATAAAACCGTAAAACATATAATAAAGAGAAGAAAAGTTGATGGAATTCAGCGACTTACGTCACACAACAAGAAATAAAACAGAAATATGTACTTTAATAGATATAAACTATAAATCAATGGATTGGTCATTTCCACATCTTCATTGTAAAGAATAAGTTGTAGGCTATTCTTCCTTTGAAACAAATAATGGGTCTTACAATATTCACCATCATGGAAGTCACCCATAACACCATCAGTGCTCCCCCTATGTTCATTGACACATTCTACAAAGCCAGGACTCTCAAAAATAAATTTGATGAATTCTTTGATAGGAACATAGTAGAAAACACGAGGGGTTGGCACCTGCATCACATTCCCATTAGTTACACAGGCTCTGTGTAAATGTTATTTTACACAATTGTGATTGAAACTAACACTTGGTTGTGTAGTTCGAGCTATGTTCGTCAGTTACACAACCACTTTCCAGCTTTAATTTCAATGTATTAATTTATTCAGTATTGTAAGCAGATTATAAAATTAAAATCAGTTTATAATTTCATTTGCACTTTACTTTTAATTTTTCCTGGATTTTTAAGTTGAGTAAAAATGTTTTTTAAGATTTCGTAGCTTTATCTGGCAATAAACTGCCGCCCGGGAATTTATGTATCACTGCACTGCACTTTACTGACGCCGTTCTATCAGTCATCAAAACTTACGCTGGTAACCGTCTGCTGTTATAATTACCTATTTTTTACCTGTCAACGATGAACTTTGTCCAAGAAAAACTCAAGGAATGGGGTCTTTCTTATATGCAGGACATATTTGAAGGTTAGTTGAAAATATTTCTTGAAACTAATTTGGTTTGCCAACGCAACTTCATGCAAATCACAGGCTCTCGTAGCCTCGTACAGTGTAGTGTACAGACTAGTAATAGGCCTAGTACAAGTAATAATTACTAACGTTAGACCTAACGTTACACAGTATAGGCATAGGCCTATATCTAGTACAGTAGTAGGCCTATAGCCTAGGCATAGTTTGTTTATCAACGAAAGCGTTTTATTTATCAAAGTAAACGGCTGTGCCGAATCTATTGCACTTATTTATCTCCTTTAAAAATATCATAGGATATTTCTAAAATCCTGCATTATAGGTTTTTTTTATTTTGATTTGAAAGAGAAAATTACTCATGACTAGAGTAGAGGCTACAAGTACAACCCTAGAAATCATGAAGATAGGCCTATCCTGATTTGATGTCTTACTTCTAAATCTAAGCCTACACAAAACAAACCAAGGTTGTTCCCAGGAATTCTCCCCTTAGTTTGAAAAATTGATGTTGCTCAGGTGCCAGCTTTAATACATATGCTTCCTATACTCTAAGCCCTTGGACTTGGAGCTGATGATGTCATTGAATATTTCTCCTGTAACGGCCTTTTTATAAAGTTGAGGCCTGTAATTCTACATTCTTGTTAATGAGAAGGACAACTAAGTTTTCTAAAATTGCTAAGTATTATGATGCTGATTCATTGAAATGTGATGGAAGTATGTATACGTCTGTGGCACCAGCTAAACAGCTTCTTGTTTGAAGCTAGTGGCTACTAACAGCGGTCATTAAACTACGTAGTTGATCATATTTTACTATTATCAGCTGCGTTATGCAATTGCACTTTGTGGCTGCTAGCGTCAACGATGCAGGCTGACACCTTGCGCAATCATCAATGCAGTGATCAGATCACATTCGTTAATAGGCTATAGTCAATCAAAATCCCAACCAACTATGTACAGCTGTTTTGCTGTTCATCTAGCCTTAACTACCAAGCACAGCACTAAATTGGTTACTGTATTCAAATCAAACTTGGATTATACTCCAGCAGGTTTCCAGCAGAACTTTTCATAGAGCATTATGAATCTGCTGTGCACTACAGTAAGTTTAAATTACGTAAGTCGCGTGCAAAGCGTATTGTAGGCTAGGCCTATGTAGTGAACTATATGAACCGATGTTTTCGGCATGTTGCTGTTGAAGTTTGCATAAATATCACAATAGAAATTCACATAGATTAGGCAATTGCTATTGTAACCCAAGAATGCTAATGTTAATACTGTATAGCAAAGGCTAGAAGCCTCGACCTATTTTTTCAATATATTAGAAATCATTGATTAATTACTACAGCTTTCCCTTAAGTTGGGAAAGGGGATATTGAATGCATAGGGCAATCTTGTGTGCATTTGCATTAAAGGCTGAGTGTTTTCAGTTTGTGTCTCTAAAATCCTATCAAAGCTTATCCCTCTGTGTAGTTTTGTCATGCGCTCTGACCATCTGTAAGTGCAGAAGTTATGGTATAAGTTTTCATTAATGACAATGAAAGGCTAGTTCACAGATTTGCAAAAGAAACAATTTCTATGTGCTGATAGTAACAGGGAATACCTCCAAAGTAATGAATGGCATGTGGATGTTCCATCATACACACCTTTAGTACCAGTTCAGTTAATAACTGCCATTTTGACTAATGTTCATTTCCATTCCATATCTTGTTTGTGAATCATCTTTTTCTTTTAATTTTAGAAAATGAGATTGACAGAGACAATTTCCTGTTGCTGGGAAAGGAAGAAATAAAAGAACGTTCCCTAAAGTTGGACCGAGAATCACGTTTATGAGGAACTTTGAGGCCTGAAGAATGAAGGAAAAGAAATGGTGATGATTTTTTTCAAGTGGAGGTGCAGTAAGGGTTTGAACAAAATCAAACAAGACAAATAATAAAGCTCTCTCTGATCCCACAAATTTTGATGAGGAAGCTGTTGTTACTGCCAGGGAGTTAGCAAAACAAGTAAACACTACAAAGAAATATATAATTTTGTATTAACAATGGCTCTAGAGTGTTTCCACTGTCAAACTGAAGTTAATGGTGGCATAAAGGGGCTCTTTGCACATTTCAGAGCCTTTTCTTGCTTAGAGGAAGTGATTTTAGATCTATTGCAGTGTGTGAACAAAATGGATGTCAGCAAAGCTTCCGGAAAAGTTACAGCTTCAAAAGGCACATCATTAAACAACACACAATGCCTAATATTTGTAATGGAGAACATATCCAAGAGCAAGATGATGATTTGCCTGTGGAGGCTGTGATAGGAAACATACAGCAAGATGACATTTGCATTGATGACATGGATGAAGATAGTGATGACGATGCATATAATGAAGAGTGGGATCACCTTGATGAACAGCAAGTTAAGGAACAAGCTCTCATGCTAATTTGCAAACTTAAATCTTTCAGTAGTGTGTCTCAAAGTTCAGTGTCAACTATGGTGCAAGATGTGTCTCAGCCTTTTGATGACCTTGTTGGAAGTCTAAAAGAAAACACAAAAGCATTTTTGCATAGCCAGAATGTTGATACTAACAGTGAGCCTGCCCTTGAGCTCTTTGAGAAGTTTTTACTTTGTCAAAAACCGTTTTATGACATAGAGACAGATTACAAGCAACTGCAGTATCTGCTGGCATCAAAGAATTTTATCAAACCTATTGAGAAAGAGAAAACATTAGGGTATGCACCAAGCACTGGAACTTTGAACCTGCAAACCCGGAAAGAGACAATTTTGAACTTCGCACCACTCCTCCGGAACATCTTATTCCATAAAACCTATGAATGATGCCAAGTTCCTAAATACAGTTTTTTTTTTTACATTGGAAGATGTCTGTACAAGATGTAATAATGCAACTAACACCTCTATTTTCACATGTGCCAGAATCACCTTGTTTGTTTTTAACCCAAAGAAAGTGTGTGACTGGGGTAAAAAAAACTAGTTTTTATTCACCCCTCAGTTGTTTTTATTTACCCCAATATCTGTAATCTACTGTAAAAAGTGTTCAAGACACAGAATCTCATTGTTATAATTTTTTTTTTATTGAAGTTTACCATAAAATTGGGGAGGGTCTATATGCAGTTAGCCTAATGTTAAATACTTTGGTAGCCCAACACAATGAGAATAACACAAGAGAACAGGCTAGACCCTAGAAGGCTGGAACATCATCAGCTCAGGATTTGATACTGGGGTAGCCTAAATTCTAGGCGTGTATAGGCCTAAGGTAATGCTAAATTAGGCTGGTTTATATTAGGGCTAGGAGAGTTGTCAGGACTGGAGGAGGGAAGCGGGGGGGGGGGGGGAATGATGATGGAAAATCTATAATAGTCATAAAATGTTGCCTTTTAGGGATGTCAGTGTCTGCCCTACTGAATGAAAACAATATATACTCCATTTTCAACACTCATGTATCATATAGCGGACCACTTTAGTAAATTATGTACATCAGTAGGTTATATACAAGTAACTGTAGCCATGGAGTGATAATCAGCTTAGTCCTATATTTTCTATGGTAATTATATCTGGTTGGTATACAGTAGCATATGGCTTACAGCATTTTACAGACATTCATATTATTCGGAATACAAGGTTTCCTGTTTCCATGTTTATAGTTATAACACTCACCTTGAAGAGGATCACCTTGTTGTCATTTAAACATAGTCTAACTTTCGGATATTTCAACTCCTAACAATTTTATGAGGGAGAGCTTGAAAATTCATGCATTTTGTCATTAACAGATCAAAGATCTAGCTATAGACATTACAAATACCATATTGACCTACAAATATCAAATATCAATGTTTTGACAATGTTTATATTGAACATGTTACACATATCAGGTGTAAACCAAACATGGAAGGAAACATACCAAAAAATGTTTATGTTTCAAAGTCGACACCATACTATTTAGACTGAATTGGCAAGGAACCTTGTTGCAGGAATGCACACAGTCTTTACAACATATATTGATCTACACAGAAAGACCAGGGAAATGGATTTTCATTCATACAATTTGACTTACTCATTTTTCTAGAACTATATTCTTTTATGAGAACATTGTTTTCTTGTTACCCCCACAAAGTTTTTTTTACTCCAAAAATGTGGATATTTTTTTTTCAAATTTTGTATTCATTCTTTGCAAAAACAATATTTCTTCCAGTTATGTCAGAAGACGTTCCTACTTGCCAGTTGAAAAGAATAAAAAATGATGAAAATCATAAATGTATCTCTTGTTATATCAAACTTTAGCTAAATTGTTTTTTTAGCCCACCCGATTATATATTTAAATTTTGAAATCTCAACAATTGGTAAAACTTTAATGACTTGCAACTTTAAATAGCACTTGCTATGGTAGGAGCTGTATCAGCTTCAATTGAATACATGGCTGCATAAATAAAATGTTCAATGTTGTATACAAGGCAAGATGAATCAAGAATTAATGGGCCCAAAATGGGATGGATAAACGAATTGAAATTGACAGTGACAGAAGTATATATATATATATGAAAGGTTGTGAGATGATTAAAATAGTGGCAGATTTACAGTAGATTTAGTTTTGTAAAGCAGTCCATTGTTTTCTTCATTTGTAGAGTGTGAGGTCATGTGAGGTCTATTCGGTAATCGCAAAACTTTCCAAGCTATAGCGTGCTTTAATTGGGACCAAATCAGCATATCTTTAAGAGAAAGCTTTTCTTTTTGTACCTATAGATGGATAGATCTACAGGCCGATGCAGCAAAGGATATGCTCTAATTAGAAATGCCAGGCAAGATTATCACACATTTTACAGTGGGGTGAATACCAGGGGCGTATCCAGGTTTTTGTAACCCGGGGGCGCGAATTACTATCTAAGCGGAGCGCCACCATCAGTTGGCGCGCAGCGCACAAGAAAATTTCTGGTTTTAATAACCCCCAGATCACCGGAAAAGGCACTTCTCGGGCTTGAAAATGACCAACCAGATGTATACTTTTGCCTGAGAACCAAGTATTTCCCAATAGTTTTTTCCCATCCATAACCTTTTTGAAGATGGTCATCAGTCACACATCATGTTCGACCTCATTGCATGCCCTGTGGATCATTGCTTTTCTAGGTGATTCTACTTCGCGGCCCACAATACCCGACAGCCCCACTTTTCAAGGTTTTCAGCCCATTATTTGTTCAGAATTTGAAAATTCACATTTCTCGTGAATAAACTCACTTCAAGACATACCCATAATGTTGCAAAAAATGTCATCTATAGACAACCAATATAGAAAAATCTTCTTGAACCCCTAACAGACCGGTAAAAATTACACGAGTTGAGGGAAGTATGATGAAGAAGTAATGTTGGTAAGAAAATTTTCGAAAATTCAGATACAGTTAATTTATTGGTGTACAAATATTAAACCCTCTTATAACGGCTATGATAAAACTTGGTTGAAGGAAATAAAAAAAATACCAGATATTTCCGAAACCGAACACTACACACATAGGCGTAGGAGGCGGGGGGGGGGGGGGGCTCCTACTGAAAGAAAAATTAATTGCAATGATATAGCTAAAGGAAATGAATAGTTTAAAAAATATCTCCTTGATAATTAAAATAAAGTTCTAAGCTTGGCCGACTAATTCGCCATTACTTATGTAAAAGAGAATTTGACATAATAGGACCTCCATGCTTTCTCTCCATCTACAAAACACATTTCGTTGTTTACATTAGCATCCCGCGGTATACTGCGCAACTTTCACGGACAGTACGGTACACGATGGCATGCGATGTAATAACCGATGCTTGCTTATATGATATTAACATGAACGTTGAACGCGCGCGGAGCGCGATAAAAATGTAGGTTATATTTTTCGGGCAAGTCGTTACAGCCCCCAAATCAAATTGGAGTCCTATGACTACACACATCGACAGTTTTGAGCCTGTTAATCCTGGAACCTCCATTTTCATGCTCACTGATATGATGTGATATCTGCTGTTTGCTTTACAAATTCGAACAGGCGCATAGCGAATAATTTACTAAGGGAGGGGCGAAGCCTGTAGGCAAACTATCTGTGCGTAGCGCCACCACGAGTTGGCGCGAAGCGAACAAGAGGATTTTGCCTCCCAGATCGCTGGATATGACACTTGCCATGCCTCGTAAGTTGCATCTAAGCTTTTGTTTATTTTGAAATCACTAGCGATATCATAAAAATATGCTGGGGGGGGGGGCGGTCGCCCTTCCCGAAATGCGTCATGTTCGACGACTCGGTCGAGTTCGAGACCAGCCACAGTTGGTTTCATAGCACAATTGTACAATTGTTTAAGGCGCATATACACACACACGCGTTATGATTGACCATATATAGTAAATATATATAGATACATTAGTGAGAGAGGAAAAATGGAAACGTCAAAAGTGGATTTGTCGGTGTTAAGGGTCGGGTGAGGCGCACGCCCCTTCCGAAATCCTCGATCCGTCACTGGCTACCCGGCCATGTGTATGTTATAGGGATCAGCGCTGCAATGATGTCACTGCTCCTCTTTCTCTTCCCGGTGTCTTGGCGTTTTTCTTTTACTCCCTCATTTTCTCTTTTTTTTTCTCCTTCTTCTTTTTCTTTTCCCTTCCTTCCTCTCCTCCTCCTCTTTTTCCCCTCCTTTTTCTCTTTTTTCTTCTCTTTTTTTCTCTCCTCTTTATCTTACCCGGGGGGGGGGGGGGCGCGCCCCCAACACCCCCCTGGATACGCGCCTGAATGCGATCATCAACCAAGCTTTTCATCATGCTGTAGTGGTATAGCTCCTTCTTGGGCTTATCTAAAAAGCTTGCATAGAAGCCGATGCCAAGCAAAGCCATAGTATGTCCTGTAAATTGCGAAGAAGATTCACACGTCTCGTGCATATCCTCTGGGACATCACATTTTTCAATGGAGTTAGGAAGTTGCTGGGAATGGTTGTTGGATTGGTACAGTGTTACAGTATTTGGGTGACCTGCGATCATAATGATTGAAGTAAAATTCGTTTCGTTTAATGCTCGTAGGTTACGTAACTATATGGATAGAAAAAAGTTATTTATTTACGTCGTTTGGACGTTATTTTACCTCAAGAGAGTCACTCTGTCCCTTGTGATGTTAACTCTTGGTCAAAGGAATGGGGTGGTAATCTTTATCTTTCCCATGGGGATAATAACAGTAGAGGTGTTGGTTTATTTTTCAACCCAAAACTCAATATTACTATTATAAGAACTAGAGTCGATGAAAATGGAAGGTATATTATAATTGATTTAAATGTTTACGATCAGATTTATTCTGTAATTGATGTTTATGGTCCAAACAAGGATGACCCATTTTTCTTTAGTAATATTGCACAACATTTGACAGCATTTGAGTGTACATCGATTATTTGGGACGGTCAGTTTAAGTTTGTAGGTAATTTAACTCATGATAAATTTGGAGGGCTGCAAAGAACTAATTTTAATGCCCGTCAAACTATGCTTCAGATAGCAGAAAATCATGATCTTGTTGATATTTGGAGTGATCGTAATCCTAACGCCCGGCTTTTCACCTCGCATTCTTCTGTTGATAATTCTATTCACTGTCGACTTGATTTATTTTGGTGTTCTCGACATATTGTTCAAACTGTGAGTGCAGCTGACATTGTTTCTATTTTTAGGTCCGACCATTCTAGCGTTACTCTTACTATTAATTGTAAAATCGAGCCAAGGGGCCGTGGCTACTGGAAGTTAAATGTTTCACTTTTAGCAGATTTGTGCTATTTTAATTCTATTATTGATATTATTAACAAAACTACTTCATATCCTATTTGAATGATTCCCTTCTCTGGGAAGCTGTTAAGGTGAACATCCGTTCTTTTAGTATGCGTTATTTTTCCATTCGTGCGAAAGAGCGTAACAGGTATGAATACTATCTCGTAAATGAGATTGCCAGGTTTGAAAGTTTAATCACTATATGTCCATCTGAACGTTTAAATAGGACTCTAGCAGATCTGCGAAACAATTAAGATATTTTATATGATTATAAATTTCAGGGTATGGTTATTTGTTCTAGTGCTAGATGGTGTGAATATGGTGCTAAAAATTCACAGTATTATCTTAATCTTGAACGTTACAACATGGTAAATAATAACCTATTAGAGCTTTACAATGAAGATGGTCGTATTGTTTCAAATTGTCAGGATATTTAAAGTGAAGCTGTTAGCTTTTATCGTAAACTTTAAACTAAGTGTCCTAATATTTCTCCTGTCTCGTATTTTGATGATGTTTGTATTGATCACTACAGTCTTACCGATGATTAGAGTTGTTTGTGCGAGGGTCTTTTTACCATCAATGAATGTAAAGAGGCTATTGGGTTCATGCAAAAGAATAAAACCCCTGGTTCTGATGGATTATCAGTTGAATTTTATGTACATTTTTGGGATATTTTAGGTGATTTTGTTGTTAATTCTCTTAATTTTGTTTTCAGTTGTATACACACTTAGCCGATGAACAGGACAGGGCAATAATCTCTTTTATTCCAAAGCCTTCAAAAGATTTACAATTTTTGAAAATTGGAGGCCTATAGCAATTTTAAATACTGACTACAAGATCGATGCAAAATTTCTGGCAACCCGCATGAAGCGTATTTTAAATTACATTATTAGTGAGGAGCAAACTGGATTCTTAAAGGGACGTTTCATTGGTGAGAACATTAGACTAGTTTTATACCTCATTGATCATTGTTATTCTAACAATATTTCAGGTACTCTTCTTTTTCTAGATTTGGAAAAGGCTTTTGATTGTTTGGACATGGGAGTTTCTTTATCAAAGTTTAAAATTCTTCAATTTTGGTCCAAAATGTATTAGGTGGGTTAGAACCTATTGTGGGAACGTTACATCTTGTGTTATTAACAATGGTCATCTCTCTCAGTATTTTAGTATTTCTCGAGGTGTAAGACAGGTTGTTTACTCAGTCTTTACCTCTTTATTTTATGTTCAGAATTTCTCACGTTCATGGTTAAAACCAGCTGTCCTATCAAAGGCATATCTATATTAATAACTCTGAAATTAGAATTTTACAATATGCCGATGATACTGTTTTATTTTTCGATGGTTCTCGCGCTTCTCTTGTAGAGGTTGTTAACATTCTTAATAATTTGTCTGTCGCTTCGGGTTTAAAAGTTAAGTTCAGCAAATCATTCTTTTTGCATTGGGTGCTTTGGTTTCAAGGGTTCCCCGTTATTTTCTTGAGTATTGTTTTAATGTTAATCCTAATCCCGTGAAATATATTGATGTCACATTTACTACAAACAATGAAGATTTCTTTTCGTTGAATTATCTTCCCAAATTATCCAGGCTCAAACATTTACTTGGAATGTGGTCAAAACGTGACTTAACACCAACTGGTAAAATAACTGTTATTAAGAGTTTGGCCATTTCGCAACTTGTTTTTCTTTTTAGTGTTCTACCTAATCCTCCTCTTAGTTCATTTAAGAGGTTAATATAATTGTGTATAATTTTATTTGGAACAATAAACCTTAGAAAATGAAACGTAGCACCCTTATTAATAAGAAAGTTAATGGTGGCTTTGATATAACAGATGTTGAATCATTCATTAAAAATCTAAACTCCATGTAGCTGGGTAAAACGGCATTTAGCCCCCCACCCCCCCCCAAGTAGGAAACTGGAAAATATTTTTTTGATTTGTACCTAAAACAGTTCGGTGGTGCTTTTCTTTTTTAATTTAATTTCAATAAGGAGGCAGTTTCACGTATTTCTAATATTTTTTTGGCAGAGAAGTGTGTGAGGCTTGGACTGAGTTTAATTTTCATCATCCAGATAGTAATTACGGCAATGAAATCATTTTAAACAACATTCATATATTGGTTAACAATAAAGTGATTTCCATTATAATCTTTTAAATCACAGAAAAAATCATTTGAAAGATGTCATTAAAACGATGGCTCGGTAATTCCATATAACACGTTTTAAGAGAAAATAAATGTTAGAAATTTTCCATTTACTTCATACTTGGGATTATTCACGCCATTCCTGGTCATGGGAGGGGGTACCATGATTCTGATTTGCTCCCAATGAGTGAAAATAACTTTTATATGTGCATGCGCACACATAAAATAACCACAAATGTTTATAATAGGGAAGCTAACTACCGGTCTCTGCACGCTCCGTCGTCTTGTTTGAAATGGCAAGCTATAAATTTTCCATTGAAGTAGATTGGAATAAGATTTTTAGTCTTCCGTATACGGCTGTGAATAACCCCAAAGTATCATATTTACAATTGCGTTTCCTACATCGTATTTTAGGCATAAATAGCTTGCTTTATAAAATGAAAAAGGTCAATTCTCCAGTTTGTTCATTTTGCAAGAATGCCGAAGAAACTCTAATACATTTGTTTCATAATTGTAGTCACGTTGAGCGATTCTGGGAGGCAGTGAATTCAAATTGCATTCAAAAATAATTATACTTTTAATTTGACCAATATTTGTTTTGATGATTTTGATGATATGGGTAATCCTATGAACTTTTTAATTTTGCATGCTAAAAAATATATTTACACTTGTAGGTTGAATAACAAAATCCCAGATGTGCACGAATTTTATTTTAAGTTTCGCTTTCGCTTTCGACCTGACCTTTACTGTGTCATATCTATGCAAAACAACAATTTGTGTAATTAACCTTAACGACTTTAATGATTTCTTAATGTATGCTTCTTTATGTAAGTCTTTTTGCTGATTCTTTTGTATGTTACGATATTGTAAATAAATACAGTGGAAAAAAAAAACATTGAAACAAATTGAAACATGAACAGTTTAGGAAATTATTTCAAATAAAGGAATATTCAACAATATCTCTGAAGATTAAAGAATACTATTGTTTGTTTGTTTTTTGTAAATCTGCCACTCACATTTGAACATATCATCTCCTAATTAAAGTTTTCTTGAGAGGTTTCAATCCTCGAAGATGAAACATAATTTAATGTATTTGTTTTTTCACGGATACTTCCAATAGCTCGTTTCGTCCAGTTTATTGTTTTTCTCATATCGAAACTATTTGTTCATTTTACAATGGTTTCGAGAGAAATCACAAGGCAGACTATCCGTCATCAACTCAAGAGGATGGTCGAATTTTCATCTCAACGAATTGGACGTTGCAGTTATTATAACGAGAGTAGATCATTTCCCCATTTCCTCCATTGTAGACGCCGTTAAGGTTGTGAGCCGTACAAAATGACATGCAGCTGCTGCTGTATTGAAAACGATTACAATAGCTATGACTAGTACTAAAACAACGAGTGCACAAAGTATTCGAGTACCACCAGCCGCTTCTGTGCTTCTCTGCACAGTCGAAGTTACCACATCCGTCATTGTCTCGGTCATGCGTGCTGAATTGTTTTCCTTTGTTCTTAGAGAAATATTCACCTGTGAAGCAAAAATGCAAGAACCATCAGTGGTTAATACTTGGCCATTAAACAATTGCGTTAGTATCCTGATATACTGCAGACAATTTTTGTTGGGTCATGAAATAAGTATTATAGTGAACTGGAATGAAGGGTGGGGGATGCAAATTGAATTGAATTATTTCTTATGATCAGTTGAGTAATTTCGCGATCATTAGATATATCATGCACTGTTGTATTAGTTTACCCTCTCCGTATATGTGACTGTAAGAGGATCATTGATCTGGATTGAAATGAACTGATGTATATTAATGTAAAAGCTGTAATCTTGCTTATTACATGAAATGTAATAAATGTCTATTGATATTAAATATTATGATAAAATGAGTAAATATGGTATTTGGTCCGAACGGAGACCTAAATCCTGGGCTTTCCATTAAATAGTTTTTAGTTATTATATTCACATTTTTAATTTCATTCTATGTCTCAGTTTGTCCTTGTCTTGAAACACGGTGTACGGCTCTTCTTGGTATAATTATTTCACATATGTTATAAGAAACATTATTCTGTTAGTAGTATGTGTTCACTGCAAGCCATGAATATTTATTTCTGTTACTGGTTCTGTGACGATATATGATCGTATTTGCCTCTCGTATTATTTCCTGTTCTTATCCTGATGCTTGTTCATTCAGCATACATTCTTGTTCATCGACTAGTCAGACTACTTCAATATTTTGTCAAAGATACCAACAGTATTCAATTGAGACGGTTAAGGTAACGGGTCCAGCCTGGGAGAGGCAAAACCTTCTTGCTCTTTCAATTGCAAGATTATGAAACCAAAACTGGCGAAATTGAAAAGGTTTCTTCATATCAATTGCCACTAAATTGAGATGATTGGAAGGGAGAGACAAATGAACAGCAATTTGGTATTTGGTATTATTTCATCACTTGTTCTGTTTCTATCGGTTTTTGCCTTCTGATTAATGCGTGCGACTGATCCTACAGACCCTGAACTGGATTATAAACTATATAATTATCTCGTCGATACAACAGGAGAAAGGCTGTGTGTGAAGTGTGAAAGGAGGGGGGGGGGGGGTGTTATACCAACCCTCTTTGTAAGGGTTTCTGATACAGTGTACTCATATACATATATACATATTTTGTAGGTAATATTTAACATCAAGAAGTGCTGAAACCTTGACAACCATTTTTTCATAAAGTTTAGTGTGAACATACTAGTAACTTTAACTTGACCTGTTATCCAAGGCAAGGCGCAAATATCCAACATGCAACAAACCTGTATTTCCACTGCGAGTGCCCAGTTTATTCATTGTGTAGTTGCTGCTTTCAGACTTTATTTGAAACTCTGTAAATTCAGCATATAAAGCCGACCCATTAGAAGTAGTGATGTCAAAGCGAAGCTTGTAGTTTCTTTGGTTCGTCAAGTAATGAAGCTTTTCATTTCCTAGCCATAAGTTCCTGCTGTCACCAAACCCTTCTTTATACGCAGTCCAGTTTTGATAAAAACTAGTAGAGCCATCGGTACGACGTTGAAACACCTGAAAAGATAGCAGGTAAAAATAATGAAAAAAAGAGAGTTATTGGATTAATTGAAGCATGCTAACACACAAACTTATTCAAGAAATACCGCACGAATATATATTTATAAAAAAAAATAATGTTTCAGTATGACAAACTTAGAACTTTGTTTGTTTTGTTTTGCTTTAGGGGGAAGGACATTTTTTGGATTGTCACCCTTTGCATCTACCTAGTATTTTTAATATATTCAATTCCTGGTTAAGAATTATAAAGTGCAACTAAACCAAAAACAGAAACTCGTACTTTCATTAGCGTCTGCTATAGACTAAATCATAATAACCCACAGAAACATAGTTGAAACATTACTCTTTTATAAATCAAGACTTACGGTCCACCCTCCACCGTTTTCCATGTTACAAGATACGTTGAACGGTGAACCAGGCCATCCAGTTGGCTTGATTGTATAAACCCCATCTTGTGTATGTCCAGCGTCATAAACTTCCTGACAGTCTGTAAACAATGACTCGACAGTAGGGCTACCAACAGCTTCTGTAGATGGAATATGTATGCATGCATAGTTACAACAGATAACATCCTAATATGCAATAGTACGTATACCCACTTGGTAATGTATTAGTGCTACCAACAGCTTCTGTGGATGATATGTATGAATGCATGGTTACAACAGATAACCTGCTAATATGCTATAGTACGTATACCCACTTGATGGATTATTAGTGCTGCCAACAGCTTCCTTGGAAGGTATATCCTCTGATGTTTGTGCAGCTGAAGAGGTCGGGATATCCTCAGTAGTTGTTGAAATTACTTTGCCAGAAGAATATATTGAAGAAAAATATATGATCTAAGTTTGTTTTCATTTGGTTTGTAACTTATTTGATGGTAGTCAAGTAGAGTATAAAATAACTATATCTTACTAATATAGAGCTTTTAAGAATAATTTGGGTCAATAAGAAATGAGATTTGTTTGGGATAACCCTAAAATGTTGTACTTTGTTCCCATTTTATTTAAAATTTTGGCTTAATTTATGTTTATCGGAGTACATCCCACACCGCTACCCTCCCGAATACCCTTGTTATAATTCACTTGAAAATCTAATTAAAAACAAGTACTTTTGCATTAGTGCTACCAACAGTTTCTGTAGATGGTATATGCATGCATACATGGTTACAACAGATAAACTCTTAATATGGAAAAGTACGTATACCCACCTGGTGGATTATTAGTGCTACCAACAGCTTCTGTGGATGGTGTATCCTCTGATGTGTGTGCAGTTGAAGAGGTAAGGATATCCTCAGTAGTTGTTGAAATTCCTTTGCCTGAAGAATATGTTGAAGAGAAATATATGATCTAAATTTGTTTTTATTTGGTTTGTAACTTATTTGACCGTACTTTTTTGTAAGTACTTTTGCATTAGTGTTACCAACAGTTTAGATGTGTGCATACATGGTTACAACAGATAAACTCCTCATATGGAAAAGTACGTATACCCACCAGGTGGATTATAAGTGCTACCAACAGCTTCTTTGGGTGGTATATCCTCTGATGTGTGTGCAGTTGAAGAGGTCAAGATATCCTCAGTAGTTGTTAAACTTCCTTTGCCTGAAGAATGTGTTGAAGAATAATATATGATCTAAGTTTGTGTTTATTTGGTTTGTAACTTATTTGACCGTAGTCAAGTAGAGTATAACATAACTATTTTTTACTAAGATAGAGCTTTTAAGAATAATTTGTGTCAATAAGAAATGAGATTTGTTGGGGATAACCCTAAAATGTTGTACTTTGTTCCCTTTTTATTTAAACTTTTGGCTTAATTTATGTTTATCGGAGTAAATCCCACACCGCTACCCTCCTCACTACCCTTGTTATAATTCACTTGAAAATCTAATTTAGCACAAGTACTTTTGAATTAGTGCTACCAACAGTTTCTGTAGATGGTATATGCATGCATACATGGTTACAACAGATAAACTCTTAATATGGCAAAGTACGTATACCCACCTGGTGGATTATTAGTGCTACCAACAGCTTCTGTGGATGGTGTATCCTCTGATGTGTGTGCAGTTGAAGAGGTCAGGGTATCCTCAGTAGTTGTTGAAATTCCTTTGCCTGAAGAATATGTTGAAGAGAAATATATGATCTAAGTTTGTTTTCATTTGGTTTGTAACTTATTTGACCGTAGTCAAGTAGAGTATAACATAACTATATCTTACTAATATAGAGCTTTTAAAGAATAATTTGGGTCAATAAGAAATTGAGATTTGTTTGGGATAACCCTTAAATGTTGTACTTTGTTCCCATTTTATTTAAACTTTTGGCTTAATTTATGTTTATTGGAGTACATCCCACACCGCTACCCTCCTCAATACCCTTGTTATAATTCACTTGAAAATCTAATTAAGAACAAGTACTTTTGCATTAGTGCTACCAACAGTTCTGTAGATGGTATATGCATGCATACGTGGTTACAACAGATAAACTCTTAATATGGAAAAGTACGTATACCCACCTGGTGGATTATTAGTGCTACCAACAGCTTCTGTGGATGGTGTATCCTCTGATGTGTGTGCAGTTGAAGAGGTCAGGATATCCTCAGTAGTTGTTGAAATTCCTTTGCCTGAAGAATATGTTGAAGAGAAATATATGATTTAAGTTTGTTTTCATTTGGTTTGTAACTTATTTGACCGTAGTCAAGTAGAGTATAACATAACTATATCTTACTAATATAGAGCTTTTAAAGAATAATTTGGGTCAATAAGAAATTGAGATTTGTTTGGGATAACCCTTAAATGTTGTACTTTGTTCCCATTTTATTTAAACTTTTGGCTTAATTTATGTTTATTGGAGTACATCCCACACCGCTACCCTCCTCAATACCCTTGTTATAATTCACTTGAAAATCTAATTAAGAACAAGTACTTTTGCATTAGTGCTACCAACAGTTCTGTAGATGGTATATGCATGCATACGTGGTTACAACAGATAAACTCTTAATATGGAAAAGTACGTATACCCACCTGGTGGATTATTAGTGCTACCAACAGCTTCTGTGGATGGTGTATCCTCTGATGTGTGTGCAGTTGAAGAGGTCAGGATATCCTCAGTAGTTGTTGAAATTCCTTTGTCTGAAGAATATGTTGAAGAGAAATATATGATCTAAGTTTGTTTTCATTTGGTTTGTAACTTATTTGACCGTAGTCAAGTAGAGTATAACATAACTATATCTTACTAATATAGAGCTTTTAAAGAATAATTTGGGTCAATAAGAAATTGAGATTTGTTTGGGATAACCCTTAAATGTTGTACTTTGTTCCCATTTTATTTAAACTTTTGGCTTAATTTATGTTTATTGGAGTACATCCCACACCCCTCCCCTCCTCAATACCCTTGTTATAATTCACTTGAAAATCTAATTAAGAACAAGTACTTTTGCATTAGTGCTACCAACAGTTCTGTAGATGGTATATGCATGCATACGTGGTTACAACAGATAAACTCTTAATATGGAAAAGTACGTATACCCACCTGGTGGATTATTAGTGCTACCAACAGCTTCTGTGGATGGTGTATCCTCTGATGTGTGTGCAGTTGAAGAGGTCAGGATATCCTCAGTAGTTGTTGAAATTCCTTTGCCTGAAGAATATGTTGAAGTGAAATATATGATCTAAGTTTGTTTTCATTTGGTTTGTAACTTATTTGACCGTAGTCAAGTAGAGTATAACATAACTATATCTTACTAATATAGAGCTTTTAAAGAATAATTTGGGTCAATAAGAAATGAGATTTGTTTGGAATAACCCTTAAATGTTGTACTTTGTTCCCATTTTATTTAAACTTTTGGCTTAATTTATGTTTATTGGAGTACATCCCACACCGCTACCCTCCTCAATACCCTTGTTATAATTCACTTGAAAATCTAATTAAGAACAAGTACTTTTGCATTAGTGCTACCAACAGTTCTGTAGATGGTATATGCATGCATACATGGTTACAACAGATAAACTCTTAATATGGAAAAGTACGTATACCCACCTGGTGGATTATTAGTGCTACCAACAGCTTCTGTGGATGGTGTATCCTCTGATGTGTGTGCAGTTGAAGAGGTCAGGATATCCTCAGTAGTTGTTGAAATTCCTTTGTCTGAAGAATATGTTGAAGAGAAATATATGATCTAAGTTTGTTTTCATTTGGTTTGTAACTTATTTGACCGTAGTCAAGTAGAGTATAACATAACTATATCTTACTAATATAGAGCTTTTTAAGAATAATTTGGGTCAATAAGAAATGAGATTTGTTTGGGATAACCCTAAAATGTTGTACTTTGTTCCCATTTTATGTAAAATTTTGGCTTAATTTATGTTTATCGGAGTACATCCCACACCGCTACCCTCCCGAATACCCTTGTTATAATTCACTTGAAAATCTAATTAAAAACAAGTACTTTTGCATTAGTGCTACCAACAGTTTCTGTAGATGGTATATGCATGCATACGTGGTTACAACAGATAAACTCTTAATATGGAAAAGTACGTATACCCACCTGGCAGATTATTAGTGCTACCAACAGCTTCTGTGGATGGTGTATCCTCTGATGTGTGTGCAGTTGAAGAGGTCAGGATATCCTCAGTAGTTGTTGAAATTCCTTTGCCTGAAGAATATGTTGAAGAGAAATATATGATCTAAGTTTGTTTTCATTTGGTTTGTAACTTATTTGACCGTAGTCAAGTAGAGTATAACATAACTATATCTTACTAATATAGAGCTTTTAAAGAATAATTTGGGTCAATAAGAAATTGAGATTTGTTTGGGATAACCCTAAAATGTTGTACTTTGTTCCCATTTTATTTAAACTTTTGGCTTAATTTATGTTTATCGGAGTACATCCCACACCCCTCCCCTCCTCAATACCCTTGTTATAATTCACTTGAAAATCTAATTAAGAACAAGTACTTTTGCATTAGTGCTACCAACAGTTCTGTAGATGGTATATGCATGCATACATGGTTACAACAGATAAACTCTTAATATGCAAAAGTACGTATACCCACCTGGTGGATTATTAGTCCTGCCAACAGCTTTTGCGGAAGGTATATCCTCTGATGTTTGTGCAGTTGAAGAGGTCAAGATATCCTCAGTAGTTGTTGAAATTCCTTTGCCTGAAGAATATGTTGAAGAGAAATATATGATCAAGTTTGTGTTCATTTGGTTTGTAACTTACTTGACCGTAGTCAAGTAGACTATTACATAACAATATCTTTCTAACAAGAGCTTTTGAATAATAATTTTAGGACAATAAGAAATGAGAATTCTTTAGATAAACATGCAAATTTGTACTTTCTTCCCTTTTTATTTGATATTTGGCTTAATTTATGTTTATCGGAGTACATCCTACTCAGCTCCCATCCTCAGAATCCTTGCTATAATTCACTTGAACATACAATTAAGTAAAATTAGTTTATGACGCGCAACCCGATGCAAGAAATGTTATCAAATATTTTCGGTAAAGAATCATTTTGGAAATATGTTTGCCTGACTTACAAATTTAAACTTTTCTGGCATCATCTTTCTATATATACGAATGTTTCATTTACAGTAGATCAACCATCGCATTGGTTACCAAAAATAGTATTTCAGTTTACTTTCAGATAATACATGCTGACTGATGATTAGCAAATTTAAGCAAACACATAATATGGCACCAATATAAATATTTGATTTGAAACTATAAAACAGCTTAGTATATTGAATTTGTTCATTGCATTGTTTGTTTGAAAAGTTTAAAAACTTGTACGTCAGGAAGCAAACAATATTTGAAGGACAATTGTGAATGAACACAAGAATTGTTTAGAAGTTAAAGAGAGTAAAACGACAATTTAACACAAACTGAAAGGAAGTTGGTAAGAACTGCATTTACTACTGAGTCCTTCAATAAATAAATCACTGCACTAATGGTTAATGTTCGTTCTGGAAATTAAATGTCTGTTGACAGATTATTGGCATGAATCTGACTTTATGGGAATCGGGATGCCCAATACTAACTTTTGACAAAATCAAGATAACCTTATGTGACACTGTTTGCATGGAGACATATCTATTGAGATGCGTCACTGCACTTTGTCACAACAATTTCGCAAAACAAAGTATAGACCGGGAGCCCAGAGGGTTTGGTTAGCTGGGAAGGTAACCAATTGCCTTGTACGTCACAATGTTCACAGTGCATTCCTGTATATGAAACCAGACGACTGGCAAACCGGCTGTGGTGGGTGTGGCTGGGAGAGCAATTTTAAAGTCACCTAAAAGCTAACCTAGATCAGCTTTCATGGTAACCACATCAAAGTAAGTACAATGTGTCAGGTATGGCCCCAAGAGCAACAAATGCCCTCCAAAATGCCCATCCCTCCTTGACCCAGGTCAACTCATGAGGTTACCAGTTAAAAACTACTGGAAAATGATTGGCAGGACTCTATATGGAAGGGATGGGCATTTCCAGTAATTTATATTAGTGGGGTTCACCTGCCAGTAGACCCCTAAAATGCCCGTCCCCTCATTGACCTAGGTGAGCTCATGAGGTAACCACTTAAAACCTACTGGAAAATGATGGTTAGGACTTCAGATACAAGGGATGGGCATTGCCAGTGATTTTTGCCAGTAGACCTCCAAAATGCCCATCCCCTCCTTGACCCAGGTCAACTCATGAGGTAACCAGTTAAAAACTATTGGAAAATGATTGGCAGGACTCTATATGGAAGGGATGGGCATTTCCAGTAATTTATATTAGTGGGGTACACCTGCCAGTAGACCCCCAAAATGCCCATCCACTCATTGACCTAGGTGAGCTCATGAGGTAACCAGTTGAAACCTACTGGAAAATGATAGGTATCACTTCATATGTAAGGGATGGACATTTCCAAAAATTTATATTAGTGGGGTACCCCTGCCAGTAGACCCCCAAAATGCCCATCCCCTCATTGACCTAGGTGAGCTCATGAATTAACCAGTTGAAAACTACTGGAAAATGATTGGCAGGACTCTATATGTAGGGGATGGGCATTTCCAGTAATTTATATTGGTGGGCCACCACTGCCAGAGTCCGACCCCCCCCCCATTATTAACCTAGGTGAGCTTATGGTGTAACCAATTGAAAAATTCTGGAAAATGATAGGTAGGACTTCAGATTTAAGGAGAGTCATTTCCAGTAATTTCCAATTTCTTTTAGCATGGAGACATTTTTTGTGAAAAACCATAAAACAATAATCTACGACATATGACCTGAAACTTGGTTTCTTTGAGAGGACTATATATAAACTCTGATCATTGAATTTGACCTCTCGATAACCACTGTGAATAAAAAATTCCATGCCATGAAAGAAAAAAGGTATTATAAAATTATATAGAAGTAGAAGTATATTATAAAAGGTTTTATAACCCTCCCCTATGTCAGTATGTGTAATAACTATTTATGAAGACCTCTCAAAGAAACCAAGTTTCAGGTCATAGGTCGTAGATTATTGTTTTATGGTTTTTCACAAAAAATGTCCCCATGCTAAAAGAAATTGGTATGGCAACAAAAGCACAAACAGTGAATCATTCATCAGATTAATATATTTTTCCTTGACCCATGGAAACAGGCTGGTGCCACTGGCATGGACCACATCACAGACAGTCACCTTGGCATTAGTAAATCTACGGTAACTTGAACGGACCACTTCAGAACAGCTGAATGAAATGAACGTTGACCGTCAAAAACATACTTCCTGAAACATTTTGGGGGTCTACTGGCAGGGGTACCCCACTAATATAAATTACTGGAAATGCCCATCCCCTACATGTTGAGTCCTGCCAATCATTTTCCAGTAGTTTTCAACTGGTTACTTCATGAGCTCACCTAGGTCAATGTGGGGATGGGCATTTTGGGGGTCTACTGGCAGGGGTACCCCACTAATATAAATTACTGGAAATGCCCATCCCTTACATATGAAGTGATACCTATCATTTTCCAGTAGTTTTTAACTGGTTACTTCATGAACTCACCTAGGTCAATGAGGGGATGGGCATTTTGGGGGTCTACTGGCAGGGGTACCCCACCAATATAAATTACTGGAAATGCCCATCCCTTACATATAGAGTCCTGCCAATCATTTTCCAGCAGTTTTTAACTGGTTACTACTTCATGAGCTCACCTAGGTCAATGAGGGGATGGGCATTTTGGGGGTCTACTGGCAGGGGTACCCCACTAATATAAATTACTGGAAATGCCCATCCATTACATATAGAGTCTTGCCAATCATTTTCCAGCAGTTTTTAACTGGTTACTACTTCATGAGCTCACCTAGGTCAATGAGGGGATGGGCATTTTGGGGGTCTACTGGCAGAGGTACCCCACTAATATTAATTACTGGAAATGCCCATCAATTACATATAGAGTCTTGCCAATCATTTTCCAGTAGTTTTCACATGGTAACTTCATGAACTGACCTAGGTCAAGGAGGGAGGGGCATTTTGGAGGTCTCCTGGCAGGGGTACCCCACCAATAAAAATCACTGGCAATGCCCATCCCTTGTATCTGAAGTCCTAACCATCATTTTCCAGTAGGTTTCAAGTGGTTACCTCATGAGCTGACCTAGGTCAGCCGTGAGGGGTCAATTATTGATGACTGGCAGGGGTACCCCACCACCAATAATTACTGGCGATGGCCATTTGTTGCTCTTGGGGCCATACCTGACACATTGTACTTACTTTGATGTGGTTACCATGAAAGCTGATCTAGGTTAGCTTTTAGGTGACTTTAAAATTGCTCTCCCAGACACACCCACCACAGCCGGTTTGCCAGTCGTCTGGTTTCATATACAGGAATGCACTGTGAACATTGTGACGTACAAGGCAATTGGTTACCTTCCCAGCTAACCAAACCCTCTGGGTTCCCGCTCTAGTAGTTTCATTGTTATATAATTAACGGAACATATTATATATGTACAAAGAAAATGTAGTGACTAAATTACATTAATACTAGAGATTTTGATGGATTGAGTCGAATTTAAAGGCATTTCATTATGTATATCTGCTTTATTTCTGGGTCGGTGTCCGGTTGGATAGAATATTATATAGAGCCGATTGTGATTGCTAAAGGTAAAGGCGCATGGCATTTATACATGAAATGCCGATATTCATCGAATTCCGGGAAGCTTTATAATGCGTTGTTTCTTAACTGTATTAAGTTCGGCTCATTTCTTATCATGTATTTATGTTATTTATTCTTTAAGAACCATACATTTAGTTGTCAAACAACTTCCTTTTAATACTGCTGAATCGTTATAGAAAACCGTTTGTTCATTGGTAGGAAATTAAAGCTTTGTTCTGTGTTCAGAGATGAGTCCTAAGATGTAAGCTTATGAAGTGAAATTATAGACAAATGTTGATCTGATATTTTGGGCATGTTTACTAAAATTATTCCGCACAACTCGTCTGTAGTGCAGTGGCGTAGCCAGCATTCTATTGTTAGGGGGGGGGGGCAAGATTTTTCTTAAGGGGGCAACACCACATTATGAAAAGGATACAATGAATTAGCTACTCTTATTCACTACATGCCCAGATTTCGACACAAACAATTTTCACTAGGCATATAGGCCTATACGTGAAGTGAAAATTCTCCACGAGTGGCATCATTAAGTTGGTCGCTGAAAATACACATGGGTTGCTAGCGCTAGTTTGTAATGGTTATACAACCGGCCAAATTATTGGCGCTTATTCTGCAGGACGATATTGATCAACGGTCTCCGTATGTGGGTATGATGAAAGCCCAACATGTGCAATATCTCGGTCTGATCACCAAGTTCTGACCTTATATGAAGTATGAACATGAGCCATGAGGAATGAATACTTGTGATTAGAACTCGAAAAAAATGTAAAAAAGAAGTATTTTGAATACATTACTGGATTTCACTTAAGGGGGGGGGGGGGCAAGACTGTAGCACAAAGCAAATTTGGGGGGATTGCCCCCCTGGCGCCCCTCTTGCTACGCCACTGCTGTTATATCTAGGGTGTCACTTACGTATTATCAAAATGCCATCTTTAACATGAAAGAATAACAGAATCCAATGAATGTTAACATCTATATACTTGATGCTTTTACTTGACAATAAAAGTGAATATATGTACAGTTTCAACTCTGCCATGGCTCCCAGTCATCATAAAATAGTTTAATATTTATGCTCAGATGAACACCCTCACCTGTGAATGATTTTGGTGTTGCGGTAGTCTTAACACCCCCAAATTTGATGACATCACAATCTCCTTTGTCTCTGATCCACTTTGCAGCGCCATTCTCGTCAATTGTTGTTGTGTAATAGCAAGTCTTTCCTTGAAGAGGAATAATAATGACGTATTTAGTATATATATATATATATATATATATATATATATATATAACACAAGGGTTAAAATTCATGAAAGATATGATTCTTTTCCTCGTTGTTACCTATATTGATTTTTCTCGATAGATATTGTCCTGAGAAAGTATGCTAGTTGATTATAAAAGTTCTTGCTATTTGCAAATTTATGATGTATTTGTTTGACGTTAGTATATATTGCTATGAGTAACATTCGGTAAATTTGTTAAAACGATATGTTTAGCCTCCCATGTATGAATGACAGTGAAAACATATTAACCTTCTTTTACGTCAATAAATTCATTTTTTTTTTAAGCCAAAGCATTTTTGAAGATATTTATTAAAATAATCTGTATTTTATAAACACGAGTAAATTTAATAAATTTCAGAGATCTTAGTTTGTTCAGATCGCTGAATTATTTAGAACTATATTGTAGACTTCTAAAACAAACTAAACTTGATGCTTTCACACTAACAAAACGGTATAGCTTGGTTACGATTAATAACCTACTGTCACAAATAAGCGCATCTAGTCACGTTTAGCATATGAGGCAACGTATTATATCACATGTTGCTTAAACTGTCGATTAGATATATATTTATGTCTTGAAAGAAACACATTGAAAGGCTTAGCAAATATGATGATGTTTGAAAAGTTATGTCTATGTTTAATGTTTCATGCTGTTGTTTATTGCCTTAGGTGAACATTTGACGTCAATATCAAACCCCCAAATGCTTGAAAATTATGACAATTTTCTGAAATTGAAGTGGACATAATGTAGCGTGATTTATTTCACAATTTACAATTGCTATGTTCAGTATACAGCAGGGTTGTCCAACCTTTTGCAGAGGAGGGCCACATGGAATGCTTATGATGAAGGAGGGGCCGCATGAAACCTACGATTTTCAATTTGTTTGCGCGAAGCCCAAGGCAAGAAAATGTGGGCACTGCCCGCGGTGCGCACTGATTTATTTTCTTTCCTGATAAAGCAGATGAATTAAGTCCAGCCGCCCCGCCCCCTACGCTGAGACCTTTATGCAGTTTTTTGGACCCAGAAGGTTTGAATGATTGATTATATAGCTTCAAATTGTTATCAATAAATCTGCTCACTAAATTTCGCACAGTAGAGCATCTCTGGTGGGCCGGACGCAACCCTGCGGCGGGCCTTACTGTGGCCCGCGGGCCGTAGGTTGGACAACCCTGGTATACAGCGACTAAACAGCGACAGAAATGTATCATCTACTCCTTCATAGAATTTGAAACCTCCATTTTGTTGCAGCATTACTCAAAAACAGGAATATAATATATATCGAAATTACGTCAATAACAACATGGCATACAATGGATAACTTAATTTTGATTTCACTGAACCGATAACAACTTGTAAAAGACACTTATTTATTTAGAGTTCCAAGATAAGAAAAGTCTAATCGTCATCAACATCGCTAGTGTTATTGCCATCAAACTTTTTGTACATATTTTATGACAGATCTATTAAAAAATAAAATAATCATGTTACGCATCATCCTGAATTAATGTTTGAAACAGCCTGTTTTGTTGGGAAAAGATGGAGTTGAAACGTTAAGAGATGTAGCTTACCCTCGGTCCATTCGAGCAGTAAATAAATTCCGCAAACCATGGCGGCGATTATTGTAAACGGCTTCATGATTCCTTCCGAAACGTCTCAAATCTACGAAGTATATACTTGGAAAACAGACGATGCGAGCTAAGAATCACATCAAGACAACTGCTCTGATTGTCAATTGTGAATGTACATTATGTATACCTGTAACTCATAGCAACTCCAGAATCATTAGGTTACGTTTCAAATATGACCGCCGAAGCGATGAATATGCATATTGTTTTATAGTTACGATGGATATATATGAATATTGAGTGATACAAATATACGTTTATTATTATTAAAATATAACACTTACTTGTAAATGTTAGAAATATAATATCTTATTTTTATTTTGAAAATGTTACAGAGAAAATAAAAAAACTGGAAGTTAGCGCCATGCGTTTTGGTACAAGGTTTATAAGTTTGAATCTTTAGATTTCAGTATATTAATGTTATATTGGTAGACCCACACAAATGCAGTTTAGTGACAGCGTTAGTTTTTATTTCGTTTAGCCCTTTTGCGTTTACCGTTTTGCTGTTTACCAGCTACTACAAATCGCCACCAATGAAAAAAATAATATAATTTTAGTTTATTTGGTTCTAATTCCATCAATGCAAATTTCACTTAATTAGCATCATACTTTCATTGTGTTACATTTTGTACTTTTCATTCGACTGCCAAGTATTGCTGACATAGGTAAATATAGTTTCTAAAACTTTACTCCTTATTTGTCAATGATGCGTCATATCTTATTTCTCTGGTTTTCTCTAAATATATTTTCTTTAGGAGTAAACATGGATTTTCGTTATAATATATATATATATATATATATATATGTATATAAATATAAATATATATATATATATATATATATATATATATATATATATATATAAATGTTTATATATTCCGAATTGATACGATATTTAAACCACGATATCCCTCCCATACACAATACTGCTACATTTTCAGTGATCTACCAGACAGGGGGGGGGGGGGTTGCTTAAAAGATGTGGCACACTGGGCGCCTCGTACTCACCTTTCGCAATCAAGAGGAAATCGGCGCCTTCGAGGCCTAATGCTTCAGGCGCCCAGGACCAATGCTGCAGCGGTAAATCGGTACGCCCGGACCCAGTGGTTCAGAAGTGGTTCATTGCATATGCTTTCTGTCCTATGAAAGCATTACAGACTTAAGATAATGTTTGTGGGTTTGCGTTCCATTAAAGATATGACGATTCCTCCTAAGACTAATCTCAAGCGTCGAGACAGATACGCAAGTATAGGACAATATTCATGTATGTACATCATAACCTACAAACTATACGGTATACGCAACCAATGATGTCGGTTTTACAACGATTATGGAGCAAAGCTCCGCGTATAAGAATAAGCTAAGGAAAAGGTGAAGAAAGTGTTTTCCATTAAGGCAGTATTCTGTCTACTAATTAATTTTTATACTTATATCCAGGTCTCGCATAAACCCCATGGGAGTCCGTGGTGGTGGGGTGGGTGGTTAACCATTCCCTATATGCGCAATGTACACTGTTACCTTCAATTTATACATGTAAATCTGTAAATGGACCTGCATCTCATAAAATTTGATTCGCTGTTCTTTTTATGTAGATAACATTGTAAACAATATAATTAACATAAATGTTCAGTGACGGGATAAAATATTGAAAATAAATCTTGATTTGCACATAATAAAGTATGTCCGTTACAAGTATATGAGGACACGATAACTTTTAATAATATTTTCTGGAATATACACGTCTACGAGGAAATATTACATTAAAAAGTGAAATCATTTGTCCTATAATACAACCATTTAGACACTTTCAAAATTAATCATCAAGAAAGATTATTTTGTCTCTGAAAGAACTCTCTACATTTTCCTTCCAAATTCGCTTTCTATACCGTGCATAGGCCATAATTAACACGACTGAACCTTGCTCATTTTTATTAATAATAGGCCTATATGAAAGCATTGATAAAGCCATATGACGATTAAAATATCAATATGGAAACATAATAACAAAATTCTAAGAATAGATATATTTACCTCAAAGTAGATTTACCATGATTGTGGTGATAATAATAATAATATTGAAAAAAATGTAATAATGTAAAGAGATACAGGAAACCTCCCCCGTTTTATACCGTATCATGTTGAGTTTATGAATTGCTTGTTGAATCACTTGAATGGCCAATTGAAACAAACATTTCTGAGAAGTGTGTCTTTAAACTGTTCATTGTGTACAAATTATCATTATCAAATTATCATTATCTTGCTAGAAGCAACCACGGCTTCAAAATTCTACATTATTAAAAAAAAAAGGGTCGCTCGCTTCAAGGTTATTACGACCTCATAAAAATCATAGCCTGAATTTAGTTCATTTTGTGCGATTACTGATTTTTAATTGTTCCTCTTGTAAACATATAAGACGACATAATTCTCGGCTCATCGGTCGAAGAGTCTTGTCAAGTCAAACTTAACGTTACGTTTAATAAATCAATTATTGCTGCCAGTGTTTAACGACAGGCTTTCTTATATAACCTTTTCTGAATTGCATACAAGATGACGGTTGTATTATTGCTTATACGTATAGTAGAAGATGTAGAAATAAAAGTACCGTATATGAACAAGATTATCGAGTTCGAGGAAGAGGGAAATGTAAGAGGGTGAGAAGGGGAGAGGAGATGTAATAGGAGGAGAAGGGGGTGAGGGGTGCGCGAGGGTGACAAAGGGTGAGTGAGTGTCCAAAGTTAAATCAGTAAACTGTATGCTTTATCATAATTGCATTTATAGGTCTTTATGATCACATTTTCAAACGGTGACGCCCCACACTCCACCGTATCCCTGCTCCTAGAAGAATATGTCCAATTGTCAATATAACAATTGACCTATATATATATATATATATATATATATATATATATATATATATATATATATATCATGTTGATCTCTAGATGTAGAAAGAAAAGTACCGTATATGAACAAGATTATCGAGTTCGAGATATATATATATATATATATATATCTATCTCTATATATATATAAAGATATATATATATATATAAAGATATATATATATATATAGATATATATATATATAGATACTACCACTGGAGGGGGGGGGGGGAATCCGCTCCCAAAATCTCACTCGATATGACATCCAATAAGCACTGCAACATTATAACATTTCTATTTGAATTAATATAGAGCGTTATCCTTCAAAAAAACACGACTACTGTAGAAAGGATAAAGTCATTAAATCATATCATCTAAATGTCATCAATGACATTTACCCAAACATGCGTTATGATGATATTACCAAGTATGTTGTCTATTTCATTGCTAATGAACTGTTTCATCTGGCAAGCTACGCGTGAAATCGGCTCGTCCGATGGAGCGGCTCGTGGAGTGGCTCGGTGAAGCGCCTCGAAAGCGGCTCGTCCGGTGGAGCAGAGGAAGAACAAGAATGCCAAAACCCGAAAAATGGTGAACTATATTTTCTTGGACAGGAAGAGGCAAGAGGAAACTCTGGTAGATGTCCGCAGCGGTTGTGACGTGCAAATCGATCAGCCGACCTGAGTATAGGGGCGAAAGTTGTATCGAACCATTTAGTAGCTGGTTCCTTCCGAAGTTTCCCTCAGGATAGCTGGTGCTTGTAAGAACTCGTGAACAATTTTATCTGGTAAAGCGAATGATAAGAGGCCTTGGGCCGAAACTAAAAGTGTTAGCTCAGTGGTTAACGTCGGTGCCTTCCAATCATAAGGTCCCCGGTTCGAGTCACTCCAAGATTAATGTATGTGGTCCAGTTACAGAGTTGTTGACATTTGAAAATTCATCATCATTGGACGTTAAATACGAATCTAAGAGACTGACGTCGGTCAGCTTGCGGCTTTGATAAGCCAATGAGGCTTCTACGCGAGTTTCTGCTAGCAGAAGGTTCTAAAATACATACATACCTACATACAAATCAAGATATCTGGTTGACAGTATAACAAGAAGCAATTATAAATAAATTGTAGCGTAGTAAAATTTAGTCGACCGTACAAAGTTAGACTTTAATTATCGTAACGTGAACCAACAAGAAATAGTTTTGTATGTAGCAAAACATCATGTTCCTTTTCTTCCCATTAACGTCACTTTTGTGGCCAGTGGTAAAAAATATGAATCCCACAAATAAGTCCTGTCCCTCCCTCTCTAACACTTACGTACCATATCCCTCTCAAGCAACACTATTGGTAAATTGATATTATTTTCGAGAAATACAACCTTTCATATAAAATCTCCTAGTCACTCATCTTAATACAATTGTAACACAGATTGAATAATGGATAAGATGCCCAATTTTTTTGTCAGCTTAAAATAACCGTACAAACTTGTTCGCGTGGCGCCCTCTCTTTGTCTGCATTCGACCGCTAACAGAGTTGTGTAGTTTAAGTCCCCCAACTATTTACAACTAATCCGTCTTCGCGTGATTTCCTGTCATTACATTCTTTATAAATGCCCTTGTAAACAGGTCAGCAGTTTTTACTTCAATCAATAGATATGATAACATTTTCATAGAAAGACAGTGTCTGTTAAAGACATTAGAAGTAATCCCTACAATTAAAGCTACGGTATTCGAATACAGCTGAAAGGCCGCTTAACGTATTTAAATTCGATGCTCTTAGAATCGCTATAGCATTTGAATTGCTAGAAGAGAGTTGTATCATCTTTAGCGATCCACCGACTTACAAGACACATATATTTTTGGCTACACTGAGATTTTGAGAAGTCAGTAATTGTGGATTCGATATAATTTTAGATGAATATAATTTTAACGAGATCTGTGGTCAATGCTTTGATCGTATACTAAACGGGTTCAACACACATTAATGTAGGACTGGGAAAGACATGGGGATGTATATGGGTAGGTAGGCAGAGATTGTTACCCCTATCGAAGTAGTGTTTTATAAAAGAAAATCACAACAATAATTTCAAGGCAAAAACATTTAATGTTATTTAATGTTACCAAAATTCAATGATATCTACCCAGTGACACAGTATATGAGACATTGAACAATGTAATGCAACGAACATATGCATATGTATACAGCATGTACCTTATACAGGTATTCAGAAACTAGTCTTTATAGTCTATAATAGTCTGTGTATTATATATAAAAACTGAATATAAAATCCAAGGAGTATTTATGTCAAATTTGACTCAATAATGTTAATATAAACAAAGATTATTCGTGAATTACTCATTTCAGTCATTGATCAGCTTACGCAATCACGTCATTTTTCAATTACCAGGAAGCGAGTACCCGAGAGATTGTTCTGAAGTCCGTGACTATCTCATGAAGTTCTCATCAAGATTTTCTACTAAGAAGTCTGGAGTTTATCTTATTCAGCCGGACGATGCTCTAGAACCTTTCCGTGTATATTGTAACAACTCGATTGATGGAGGGGGTTGGACTGTAAGTTAAGTTGAAGAATTTCTCTATATTTTGTTCGTCAATTAGAAGGAAATCACACTAGCGGAACCAGCAATATATGCAGTTAAACTGATATAGTTTTATCAAAATTAGTTTGATCAAGCCACATGCTGACATGAGAGAGAGTGGGTCTGAGAGTGGGTTTGTGTGTGGGTCTGAGAGTGGGTCTGTGTGTGGGTCTGTGAGTGGGTCTGTGAAGTCTACAGTTAGAATCCCTGTCTATGTCCCTAAAAACTCTGTTAACCCGTCGAAATGTGAGTTTCTGCATTTAAATATTTCATATATTCATTTGTGATAATCTGCTAAACTCAGAAAGAGTTATCTACGGGACATTGACAAGTACTAACGTGGATTAAACAAAATGAGTCCTTGTGAATAGGATTTTGGGGAAGATAGGGAACATAGTTTTTATCAGAAGGCTGTTTGTATAAACCACCTCACCTGCGCCTTTCCATTTAAGATATTGACTTTTTGAATAAATATGCTAAATTCCCGCAGAGAATGCTCCTTTCATGAAACTTGCTGATGACGTCATTTCCTAAATAGCTGATGATTCCATTCCATTCTGAAAATAAGGCTTCCTCATTGACCCGCGCTCCATGGCTGTAGTCTCTGACCAACCACTGCCTCTATCCCTTGAGAGTGTATGCCATAACGATTAATGATCTCAAGGAGCGAATCAAGAAAAAACTCCTTACAAATGTAAACCATAAGTAGGAAAATGTAAGAACAACTCAAACTAAAGCACTGGTCAGACTAAACTCAAACGAAAGCACGGGTCAGACGGCAAAACATTTTCCTATGCTGTAAACCCGTTTAAAGTACGCAAGAATTTATACATAAGTTATTTATTTCAACAACGAGTAAAAGTGATGCAAAGTTGCAACCGTATACTTAAATTGCAGCTTTAAGTTTTCACTTTTATTCAACCGCCTTCTCAAATAAATCGCATTCGACAGATAATCCAGCGTCGCGTTGACGGGTCCGTAGATTTCTTCCGTGAGTGGTACGATTACAAACATGGATTTGGTTTTCTGAACGGGGAATTTTGGTTAGGTAACGACAAAATCTCTCTCTTGACGAATCAAAAGAAGTATGAGATTCGGATTGATATGAATAAGCAACACGACGTTCCTTACTTTGCCATATATGATCGATTCCGAATCAGTGACGAGAGCAGTAAATACAGACTGGTTGAGCTCGGACAATACTTGCCGGAAAGTACATGTTAGTATTTTGTTCTACTCAATACCTTTTCAAAATATATATGCTTAAGTATTTTCGTTTTATTTAAATATGCAATTGAGAACGACGGAATAATTAATATATCGATAAGAATAGGAATTGAGAAATCGGTAAACAATAAGAATGAAACAATGTCTTATAGAATTGAGGTTGGGACAACAAAAACTAAGAGGTGGTTTTCAACTACCAGTGTGGCATATTTCTCTTTTCCATATTAATTTCTGGCACAGGAATAACAATATAAAGAATATTTTACAATTAATTTTTGTATAAGATTAAACTTAAATATATATTTTCAATAAATATATGCAATTCTCTCTGCACACAGATTGATCACGTACCTATACCTTGTTTGGTTATCGGTTTAATTCTTTTTTTCATATTTGGTTACAGGCACAGACTCATTTGCAATTCACAGAAATATGTCCTTCACAACTACCGACAACGATAATGACAAACACGGTACTGGTAATTGTGCCTTGTCACAGGGCAGTGCCTGGTGGTACAACCGATGCGACGAATGTGATCTCAACTCTCGCTATTTCTTTCGCACTGGTGACTTTGTGGATGCTTGTATTGAATGGACTGGCCTTCCTGGGGGAAACTGTAATCTGAAATTTACCGAAATGAAAGTTAGACCTCTTTAAACTACACCCCACCACGGCCCCTTTTTTTCATTCCTTTTTGGGCTAAAAATTGATTGTACCTGACAGTGTTCTTTATGCTACTACCGAGCAATACTCGGGCTTCTTCTCACATATGGTACTTCACCAAACTCTGTGGTGCATTTCTCTTTCTTTTTCTCCATATATATCAAAACAAATACATGGATCAACTTTAATATTTTACATTGCATATTGGTTTTCTTTCTGTATTAATTTAGTAGCACTGTGATCAATAATACTATACTGAAGTTGATATTATGATTGCAAAGATCCAACCAATATACGGCATGCTTAAGTTTCGTGAGGCCATGGGGTATCTTCTACACCCACTTCCCCACCCCTAATCCGGTGCTTTCTCATTAAGGTAACGAAACATACCATGGTCTCTTCTCTACCTCCTCCCTGTGTCATTTCTGTTCTGCTTGGCAAACACCAATAAGTCTGATGTTGTTGTACGCTGCTAAACTTATTACAGTAATCAACTATAGAGCTTATACAAGCAAGGATAATCGTTTATAAGTACTGAATCACTACAACAAAATATTAAAAAGGAGCAAAGAAATTGTCATGGCTAGAACTGGCTTCGAACCAGTGGCGTTTGGATAACAGACACAGCGCAGTACCAACTGGGCTATCCAGCCCTTAGTTGTTTGAAATGCCCACAGCCAGTTCTTTGATGTGGGTGCCAGTCAGAAGCCGCAGTATGTTGCTACCGTTTAACAAGGGATCACGCCTAAGTTTCTGTCGGACACGACCGAAAAAGAGGCAAGGGAGATATTTCAAGAGAAATTCGGCTTTAAATATATAGTAATTGTATATATTGCATGGTCATATAGGGAGCTCACCATCTAAGGGCTGGAAACTGAATTTTTGAAGCGGTGTGCTTGTAATCCAGCGGCCACAACCCCGTTCCTAGTAGCCATACAAACATTCTTTGCATATCCATTGTCTAAAATTTCAGTCAGTTTGTCTTTTATAAATATGTTTTATAAAATAAATCATTCCCTAGAGTAGGAAAGTGGCTACATAATTACAGATAGTTTGCTTGCACATTTCATTTTCCCCTTGATTTTACTATGAAAAATCACAATACATTATACTTTCTAAATTTCTTCGGTAAATTTCCAAATCCTTCTCAGTGGATCTCCTCATTGACTCCGGGCCTTGGGGAAACCAATTATCCCCTCTCGTCAGGTCTTATCTCGTGCTTATTCAGGGTATAAGATTGCGTTTCAAATTGTAAAAAAAAAACTGAGACTACCATCCTCTTTGCACTTTGTGGAAATATTACCTTAGGATCAATGACTTCATAAATATCATTTCATCAGTTTTGTTTAGTACAATTATGTGGTTCCACCGACTCCTATTGCTAACAATTTTGATATAAAATAACTTATTTTGGAATCGTTGATTGGATATGAGTGTCTGTTAAATATTATATTTGATAGACAAAAAGCATGTAGAATAACTTATATCAAAATGAGACCATATTTATGTTCTATTAACACAAACATGAAGATTGAATCATTTACCTCAGAATTTTTCGACAAACATTTTGTGTTAAGCTCATGATTTATTTGATTTTCCAATTGCTAGAATAAATTGTTAACATGGGAAAAGTTCATTCTTTAATTCCTTATTGTTATAAGAGGTTTATTTCCATATAATACATATCCAGGCACCCGGTACACACATAGAACACAGCTACCTACTGTAAATCTTAATGTTTTGTACCAAAGTATAAACTTGATCTACTATAACACGATAGCATGTGTTATTCATATTACAGTAAGAACTAAGGATATGTGTAGTCCCAACCAATCCATTTTGAAGCATTTGTTGGGATTACACTTATCCTCAGTTCTTGCTGTTAATCTACTAGCACATACTACCGATTTATCATATTTATCAGCACGATCCAGTTTCTACTGTGGTACAAAGTTTTAAGATTTACAGTAGTTACTGTAATCTCTGTGTGAATCGACTTCAGGTACGGCAACACACTCAATTACTTTTGACCATTCACCAGTTCACAACGGCAAAGTCTCAAAAGTACCCCTTTTCATAAATTAGGAGTGCTGTATTTTTTAACGAAAAGTATCTTTCCCCATACATTTTCTTAATGAAAAAGTGCCTTTGTGTTATTAAATTGACCTTTCGTTACGAAATTCAAACAGTTGTAACACGAAATTGTCCTTTTAAAATCGGTGAAATGCTAAATAAAAAAGTAGTCAGTCACGCCGCCTGATTACAATACATCCAAATAGTGAAATTTGTCGTACAGAATGTACAGAGGGTCCATTTTAATAACAGAATTAAGGTAATCTTAAGACTTTCGATTCCGCCCCCCTCCCTCCCCAGATTGCACCCATCTCTAGTCCTCTCTGATCCTTGAGTATCTATTAAGGAAACTTTGCTCCTTCACTTAATTCCACACACTGATGCGCACTTATTACACATATCGTAACTTTTCAGGAAGCTATGCGTTCCAGATATTTTTTTATAAATCCAGGAAAACCTCTCCGCTGCACATTATTAGAAGTTAACTCTTGGATGGTTTGAGACAGCGTTCCACAACAAGAAATTTAAAGGCAAGTGGAACGAATTGATAAGGGAACGAACTGTCCTGAGTTGAGTGAAGGCTTCATTTCCTCCCAAACATTAGGCTAAATAATAATAATAATTATTAATAAACTAACACAATGAAAGTATGACGCAAGATAAGTGAAAGTAACATTGCTGGAAATATAACCAAATAACCCATGGCTATACAGGAAGCGGATTAAGAAGCAAAGAATAGGAAGAATGGATTACAAACGTTAGTGGAACTGGTAGTTATTTAGGGGTACCAAGTCTTTGTTGAGGCCGGTGGTGTGTAACTTAATACGAGAGATTTACGTTCAGTTATGGATTTCTAGTTAGAGACAATTAAAATACATTTTAGGTTCTAAAAGAATGTAAATGAAGATTGACATTTTCGGACATCCTGCAAAATTATCACGAATGGACTTTTTTGTGATTATTGAAACGTAAGCCGAACAGAGAACCTGTTTCACCTACATAATTACCCTCCTTGCAAAGTACACAGTAGAATATGTAAATGACATGATCAGAATTTTGTACTTTTCATTCCACTGCCAAGTATTGCACACGAAGATTCCAATATTTTTTTTCTAAAACAATACTATTTATTTGTCAATTATGATCCATATCTATAATCATTTCTATGAGGAAACGATCTTTATCTCAATCACTGTTTCTTTGTAATCCTTCAGGTGTTTTTCTTATTATTAACTGTACTTTTTGGAGGGCTCTTTGTTATATTTGTTATTACGAATATATCTGTAAATGATCAGACAACTTCCGATTGATGGGGTTCAGGAAGTCGTTCAAAGTTCCTGCAATTGAGATATCAGATCTAGCTTCTTACTCACATCCAATGGCGTTTACATTATAATTTTGATTATAAACCAGAACCACTGAAAGGGGACAAATTTCGGTCCCGAATCTAATCCAATAAGCACTGCTACATTATAGCTGCGATTCGAATTAATTTAGGGCGTCACTCTTTCAAACAACACGACTACTCTAGACGAAATGATGAAGTCATGGAATCGTATCATCTGAATGTCATCTTCAAAATTTGATAGATGTTTGACGTTTTCAAGGACTTTTTCTCCAAACATGAGTTTCGATTATATCACCAAGTATGTTGTCTATTTCCTTGCTAATGAATTGTTTATCTGGCAAGCTTAGTGTGAAATAAGAAATATGGTAGACAGTATATTAAGAAGAAATTAGAAATAAATTGCAGTGTAGTAAAATTAAGTCGACCGGTCAAAGTTATATCTTAAATATCGTAATGTGAACCGACAAGAAATAGTTTTTTATGTAGCAAAACATCATTTTATTCCCATTAACGTCACTACTGTGGCCATTGGTAGAGAAGATGATTCCCACAAATAATTCCTGTCCCTTCCCTCTCTCACTTTTACAATATACCATATACCACTCAAGCAACACTATTGGTAAATTGATATTGTTTTCGAGAATTACAACTTTAAATATAAATCTCTCCTATAGTCACTCATCTTAATACATTGTAACACAGATTGAATAATGGATAAGATGCCCAATATTTCCCCTTCTTGTTTGCCAGGTTTCAATATTATCTGCTGTTTTAAGCTAATTACTGAAATGCTCTGCTGTCAGCTTAGAATTACTGTACAAACTTCTCTGGGTGGCGCCCTCTCTTTGTCTGTTTTCGATCACTAACAGAGTTGTCTAGTTTATGTTTCTCCAACTCTCTCTATTACAACTAAATCCGTCCGCGTGTAATTTCCTGTCATTCCTTGTTTTTTTTTTAATTGTTCCGTTTAAACATTTCAGCAGTTTTTACTACAATCAATAGATATAATACCATTTTCATGGAAAGACAGTTCTCTGTTAAAGACATTAGAAGTAATCCCTGTAATTAAAGCTACGGTATTTAAATACAGCTGAAGGCCGCTTAAAGTATTTAAATTCGATGCTCTTAGAATCCCTATAGCATTTGGATTGCTAGAAGATAGCTGACTACAATCATGGCGTTTCATCGAGTTTTCGTTTACGTTTTGGGCATTTTGCTGATTCATAATGCTAGTTGCGAGTGCCAACAGCAAAGGGTAAGTCAAAGTCTTTAAAGGCGAAAAACAAGTTACTTAATTCTGTTTCAAGGGAACGAGGGGATGTGGGGCGGAAAGAGTAAACAGGGAGGGCAGAGGAACGGAAGAGGGAGTAGGAGGTGATGGACGTATTCTATAGCTAAGAGTGAAAAGCTGTAAACAACAACCCACTTGGCTGACAGATCCATGATAACCGCAGCGGTCATGCTAAGTTCTGACAACTTGTGATTGATATTAATTTGAAAATCTGTCTCGGCGATTAAAGGTTCAAATTAAATTCTTTTGTGATCCCCTATTAACTTTTGCCTGGTAGAACCAAATGCAGGAAAATGGTTATTTTGATTAAATTACAATCTTTTTCTGAGTTATTCGGCCCGATTAGTTATACTATCCTAGGACACAGCAGAAGTTGTCTGAAACATTACAAGTCATAGAGTAAAGTCACCATGCCATTAGAGAGAAGCGTTCATTTGGCTGATATCAAGAAAACAAATTTGACTAGAAGCTGAACATTTTTTGGTTTATGTTTTTGGAAACTAACATTTACTGACGAACATTTTTGATTAATATTAGTTTTGTTTTTCACTGTTAAATTCCATGCATATAGAGAAATGTGGAAATGACTGAAGATGGGGATCTAACTGTCAGTACTGGTTAGTATTGTGATTAAATCTATATTAAGTATTTCATTGGTTATTATGAGGTTTTATTTTGATAACATCCCATTACCGTAAACGAGAAATGAATCAGAAAATCATATTCTTCCTTCCTGCGTATAATGTGCACATGAGATATCTTGTTTTGTTTCTAATTAAGTCATAATTAAGTCATAAACGTTTTTCATTCCTAACAACCACCAGACCAAGATTAGCTAATATTTAATGAAAATGTTTACATTTTATACTCTCGTTTAATTATGGTTACGTCATTTGAAAGTTGTAGCAACATTAGCGATCCACCGACTTACAAGAAACATATTATTTGGGCTTCACTGAGATTTTGAAAAGTTAGTAATTGTGGACTCGAAGAAAGTTTAGATGAATTTAAATCGAGATCCATGGTCAATGTTTGGATCGTATCCTAAACGGGGTCAACACACATTGATTACGAGTGGGAAATACATGGGGATTTATAGGGGTAGGTGGATAAGATTGTAACCCCTATCGAAGCAGTGTTTTTAAAAGAAAATCAAAACAATAATTTGAATAAAAAACAAGGGTGATTTATTGTTACCAAAATTCAATGAAATCCACCCGGTGACACAGTATATGAAACTTTGAACACTGTAATGCAACAAAACTATGAAAAAAGCATGTACCTTACACCGGTATTCAGAAAATAACTAGGAATTCTGAAAAAAAATTGTCTTTTGTTCAATTTTTGTGCATATTTTATTATATGCGGTAGGCATTTGAGTCAATATAGAACCTATTTGAAGCTATTGTACCACAGGTTAACATGGTGAATAATAATAATTCAAACAATGCTAGTATAGTGTTTATAAAGATTGTGTTTTCAATTTTCGAAGAAGTAGAAAAACCAGTCGACACGAAGATAGATTAAAACCTCATGAATAGTCTATAAATTAGAGGACACAATAAAATGTAAAAACTAAATATAAAATAAGTGGAATATTTACGTCGAATTTCACTCAATAATGTTAATAAACAAAGGGTATTTGTGAATTACTCACTTCAGTCTTTGATCAGCTTACGCAATCACATTAAATTCTCACCAACCAGGAAGCGAGTACCCGAGAGATTGTTCTGAAGTCCGTGACTATCTCATGAAGTTCTCATCAAGATTTTATACTATGAAGTCTGGAGTTTATCTTATTCAGCCGGACGATGCTCTAGAACCTTTCCGTGTATATTGTAACAACTCGATAGATGGAGGGGGTTGGACTGTAAGTTCAGTTTGAGAATTTCTCTCTATTATGTTTGTCAATAACGCTAGCGGAACCAGCAATATATGTAGTTATACAATTCATGTAATTTCAACCAAAGATTTGACAGTGTATATATCGTGATAGTTAACGTAAAACATGTGTTTATCTTACGGCTATAAACTTTAAAGGTTTTGGTGGGTATTGCAGAGGAGTCGGGAGCTTATGGGAAGAGGTGGGATTCACTCCTAAAAGATTGTTCACCCCCAGGCTGGATTTAATACCCTGCGGAATAAAGAGTTTGAGGAGCAGTCAGCTGTTGGTGACCTTACTGATGTCTGACTTTATATCGGGTGACAGGCAATGATGTAAAATTACAACTGTACTTAAAATGTAGCTTAAAGTTTCACGTTTATTCAACCGCCTTCTCAATGAATCCCATTTGACAGGTAATCCAGCGTCGAGTAGACGGATCCGTAGATTTCTTCCGTAAGTGGTACGATTACAAACATGGATTTGGTTTTCTGAACGGGGAATTTTGGTTAGGTAACGACAAAATCTCTCTCTTGACGAATCAAAAGAAATATGAGATTCGGATTGATATGAATAACCAACACGGCGTTCCTTACTTTGCCAAGTACGATCGATTCCGAATCAGTGACGAGAGCAGTAAATACAGACTGGTTGAGCTCGGACAACACTTACCTGAAAGTACATGTTAGTATTTTGTGCTTCTTATAGAATTTATTAACTCAAACAATGATAGGAAACCCCTTCACCATGACCCTAACGTTATATCATTTCATAATATGTTAATAGTTTCAACAAACTAGTTTTATCGAATATAAGAAATTAATTGCTTTGATTTGTACTCCGAGTTTCGAATTATTTAAATACTTATATGCTTATTTGATCCCAGGGAGTAAGATTACTGCAGAGAAATAAATTGTGTTCGTTCAATTGTATAAGTCTTATGAAATAATCCATACTACTTGACATTCTGGATTGTTTAGTTATTACTGGTCAACAACTCAACATGATTGGTTAGACTGAAAACAACAGAAAATTTAGCCGACTCGTGCTTCCTTTAAGAAGCAAATCTGCAATACAGGTTCATTTATATTAATATTCGGACAGGTGAACTTTTTTTCGGATGATGTTCTTGGGTTATTTCAGTGGCTTATGTTGATTGAGTAATACAACTATTGACATTGTCTGCTTCTTTAGGTCAAAACCAGATCCATGTAGTACTTTTTGTGACGAAGATACGATTTTTGTTTTCGAATTTGGTGATATTTTGTGGATAAAACTGGCATCAACAGAGTGCATGATGTCACCACGGCAATTCAGCTGAAAATGTCTTTTCCCCCTTTACAATAATTAACTCCCTAATTCACAGAGGAAAATAATATTTCTACAAGAAAGTTGCTTTTTAATTAAATTCTAAATACAGAGAATATTAACAGCTAAACACAGATGTGTTCCAAATGTATCACGTTTCAAGGATGAATCAACAAGAATATTATAAGGCAGGAAAGTAAAGATTTTGAAGCACATTTGCAATAATGACATCACAAACCTTCAAACTTCGATAAACTCCGGAGAAGAATCGAGGGTTTTGCCAGTCGAAACAGGTTTTATTCAATTAACCATAACTTGAGTTTGGGACCAAAACAATTGAAATGTAGTTTTCAATTATCAGTGTGGCATATTTCTCTTTTCCATATTAGTTTCTGCCATCGGAATAACAATTTGCAGAAAGTTTTACAATTAACCATTTTATTAGATTGAATTTGGCAAATATACTTTGAATACATTTGCACGTCTCTCTGTACATAGATTGATCACGTTTCTTACTAACTTAATTATACCTAGTTTTATTTACTTTATTAATTCTTATTAATTTGGTTTTCATATTTGGTTTTTGTACAGGCGCAGACTCATTTGCAATTCACAGAAATATGTCCTTCACAACGTACGATAATGATAATGACAATGACCTTAGTGGTCCTTGTGCCTTGTCGCAGGGTAGTGCCTGGTGGTACAACCGATGCGACGAATGTGATCTCAACTCTCGCTATTTCTTTCGCACTGGTGACTGGTGGGATGCTTGTATTGAATGGACTGGCCTTCCGGGGGGAAACTGTAATCTGAAATTCACCGAAATGAAAGTTAGACCTCTTTAAACTTCACCCCACCACCGCCCCTTTTCTTTCTTCGATCCCTTTTAATTGCGATATTGATTTGTACCTGATGTCCTTTATGTTATTAACTAGCAATACTCGGGCTTCTCCTCACATATGGTACATTACCAAATCTCTGGTGCATTTTTCCTTCATATATATCACAACGTTGCGCTTAATCAACGTAATCAATATTTAGATTTGGTATTCATTTCTCATTCTGAATCAATCTAGTAGCACTATCTGTGGTTAAAAATACTGTACTGTTGATATTACGATTTGCAATGATCCAATTAATATTCGGCATGCTTAAGTTTGTATCGTTAGGCCATGGGGTATCTTCTACACTCACTTCCCCACCCTTAATCCGGTGCTTACTCACTAAGTTAACGAAACATACCATGATCTCTTCTTTACCCCAGCCTCCCCTCTTATCATTCCTGCTTGACAAACACGTAGTATGCTGATGCTGTACGCTGCTAAACTGATTTATGAGCGTAAACGTCTATAGAGCTTATACAAGCAATAATAACCGAAATATTGAAATCATTAAAACAAATATTACAAAGAAGCAAAGAAATTTTTATTGCTAGAACTGGATTCGAACCAGTGGCGTTTGGATAACAGACACAGCGCACAACCAACTGGGCTATCCAACCCTTAGTTGTTTGAAATCCCCACAGCCAGTTCTTTGATGTGGGTGCAAGTCAGGAGCCACAGTACATTGCTACCGTTTAACAAGGGATCACGCCTAAGTTTCTGTCGGATTCATGCGAAAAGATGCAGGGGAGATATTACATTAGAAATTCTGTTTAAATATATCATGCTATATTAGGGAGTCACCATCTAATGGCTGGATAGCTGAATTTGTGAAGCGATGTGCTTGTAACCCAGTGGCCACTTGTTTGAACCCCGTTTCTAGTAGACATAACAAATTATTTGCCCTTTATCGTTATCTAAAATTGCAGTGTTTTCCGTTATGCATTTAGTTTTATAAGTATATTAATAGTTTGTTTTGTAATCGAACTTCATTCCCCAGCGGAGGAACGCGCTGATTTAATTACAGCTAGTTTACTTGCACCATCATATTCCCGAGATTATATTATGACAATCAGCATACATTATTTTTCATAAACTTTGATCCATTTTCAAATTCGTCCCGTGGATATCCTCATTGACCCCGAGCCCTGGGTCACCTATTATCCCCTCTCGCCTGGCCTTAACTCGTGCCCATTTTGGATATAAGATTGCGTATTAAATTGTAGAAGCAAATAAGACTACGATCTTTTTTTCACTTTGTGGAAATATTGCCTCAGGATCAATGACTTCATAAATATCATTTTATCAATTTTGTTTAGTACAATTATTTTGTTCCACCTACACCTATTGCTAACAATTTTGATATAAGAAAACGTATTATGGATTGTATATGAGTGTTTGTTAAATATTACATTTGATAGAAACAAATGCATGTAGAGTGACTTAAATTAAAATGAGACCGTACTTATGTTCTGTTGACACAAAGATGGACTCGAGGTTGAAACATTTATCTCAGAATTTAAAAAAAAAAAAACATTTGGTGTTAAGGTCATGATATATTTGATTCGTAAATTGCTAGAATAAATTGTTAACACGGGAAGACTTAATTATTTAATATCTTATTTTTATTAGAGGTTTAGTTTCATATAAGAAATATGCAGTACGTTGTCGTTTCACAGTGTACGACAACACACTCGATTACTTTTGGCCCTGCACCAGTTCACAGCGGCAAAGTCTAAAAAGTACCCCTTTCCATACATTAGGAGTGCTGTTTGTTTGGTAACGAAAAGTACCTTTCCCCATACATTTTGATGATGGAAAAGTGGCATTTTGTTATTTAAATTTACCTTTTATTACGAAATTAAGACAGTTGTTACACGAAATTGTTGGGAGAGTTTAGGTTATCTTGACTTGTCTCCTCAAGAAACAACTACCGAAGCCGCCCTACACCCTCTCACACCCCAGATTGCACTCTCTCTGATCCTTGAGTACCTATTGAGTAAACTTTGCTCCTTCACTTAATTCCATTCATTTATTACACCAACCGTAACTTTTCAGGAATCTATGCGTTTCAGACATTTTTTTTTAAAATCCAGGAAACCTCTCGGCATATTCTTAGAAGTTAACTCTTGGGTTAATTGAGACAGTGTTCCATAAAAAGGAAATTGAAAGGCAATTGGAACGAACTAATGAGGAAACGATCTGTCCTGAGTTGAGTGAAGGCTTCATTTCCTCTCAAACTAGGTTATATTTGTTAAGGAAACTTTTACCTTGATTTCTGTTGTTCTAAGTATATATATAAGAGGATATTTTAAGTGTCTTGTAGAAGAAACGTATCTCATGTCAAGGTAATACAGGAAGTTTAGTACATTGGGAAAGGATTTTTATGTGGGCAAAATGACTGATAATTTGAGAATCTATGAAATAAGTTACACGAGGTGGCATCAGCATATTTTCATTGTAAATTTACACTTTTTGGGGGTAAAAGATATTTTGTTTTATAACTATGTACTTGATATATCGATCTATGAAGAGAGATATTTGTTAAAATTTGGATGGTAACATCAGAATCAGAGGACGAATGATTTTAAACCTGTATTTTATTCTGATATATTTCATATGATATGTTTGGACGAAATTATTGGCGAAACCTTTAAAGTAGTCTGATTAGTCTAGTCAATCATTATTCATAGGATTGTATGTTTAGTATTTTCAGTTCGTGAGTCCTACTCAGTAGTAACTGGTCATAAATGTAACACATGTTAAGAATTATAACACACATCAGATTTAACTGATTAATTGGTACACACCTTTACCAGTTTTAACCGATAGAGCCCTGAGAATCGGCTGAGTTAGGCAAACACTTGAAATTATCAACTGGCAACTGAAACTTAGCATTTAATTAGTGAATAACACACGTTTTTCCTTACCTGAATAAGACAGTTGATAAGAAGATAATTACTAAGTTAACTCTATGTCCAGTTTTTTAGACTGCGTTTGATCCAAATACATGGCTTGGTCAGTGTCATACAAGTAACATCACAACTCAAGATATAATATTGGTCAAGACGTTGCTAATATATTACTACATGAATTTCGATTATGTCCTTAACGTTAAATAATCCAATTGCTCTACAACTATTTAGCGAGGGCGTGTTTACATTGAGCTATGCATTCCAAAGAAAAGTCAGCCAAGAAAGAACCTGAGCACGAAAAACGAAACTACTTTATTGATTCACTCTCAACCCCAGTCCCCTTTACATCGAGACTGTGACTGTGTGATCATTGTCATATGTTGAAAGACGAGTCCCCTAGAACAGCGGATACTCATACCTGGTACAGCAACTACCGTTCATGTCCCACAACCGTGCATCAGTAATTACTACTTTGTGTTCGTAACACGGTAACATGTGTTACAAGTGGCACTGTAACAACTGCAAAGCTGTTCACTTGTTCGAATGTAAGACAAAGAACTGCGCGACTGGACAAGGAGTCTAAGAAGATGAAAAGGCCTACGAGATGAAGTAAAGGAGGTACGGTACCGACTGATTCCAGTTCACACCTCTCTTTAAATTACTCCAATTCGTCATGCCGAGAACGAAGAAAGGACTAAACAGCAACAACTGTCCATGTCCCACAACAGTGTATCAGTAAGTTTTCCTTTTTCTTGTTCGTAACACGGTAACACGTGTTACAGGTGGCACCAGTAGTTAATGTACTAAAGCCATGAGTATCAGGTGCCGAGGAACGGAATAGATACTACCAGTTTCCCTCAGTATTAACTTCAGAGGATGTGAGGGCGCAGGACTAACTTTAACAGCACCAGCGTATATGCCTCGCTTTACGTAAGTTGAATAAGATCCTGAACGAGACTACGCAAAATGCAGTTGATACTAAAACAAGAGTAAGCCTATAAGCCTACATGTATATAACAAACACGTGACATGTGTTAGCTATGATGGGTCCGGTTATATCATCATCTTCCATATCGCGCTTTGGTGGTTCAATTTACATGATGTAGGGTTGGAACCCCACCAAGCACTCACTCTAACAACCTTCCCCGGCGAGTAATCTCTGACACTCTCCATTTTTAATCATTCATTTCTAAAGTTCTGTATATCTCCAGTTATGATATTTCACACCAATTGAACTTCAAATTAAAAGAAGATAACGATAATGTCTAACACAGTTGCTACATAACTTAGTTTTATACATTACCTTAAGGAAAAGGTTAATCTTTTGTGCAGATTTGTACTCCATTAATATGGTATGCTATCGCTGCAAGGGTGTATCTTTAGTCATAATTTTAATTTTCATACGCCATATTCTAAGACACAAAGAGAAATGAGTGCTAGTAATGTTTCTTTATTGATGTTCCGTTTTTCAAGGTATTCAGTTTTAAAAATGTTTTAACCTCCATAATGCTCCTTTAACGCTATTTTAAATAGATTATGAAGTCGGCTCCTCATCCCAGCCTAAATCCTACTTCATGTTCTCTTAGATTCAAATAGCAGAGCACCCTTGAATATCATTCTACATCATTTGCCCTTGACAATAGTGTAATGCAAAGTAGACGTTTGATTCGTAAGTTCTTATGTATTTCTGTTGAATGTTGTGTTGTACCCGATGAAACGATTTCTTAGAATAAGTGGTCCAGCCAATTTCATTGATGAGCTCCATATGTTTAAAGGGTCATTCCTCCCTTGAAGAGTTCACAGTATCGTACTGCAAATGGCCGATATAAAGCTGTAAAACTATGCTGTCAAGAAGGCGAAGTATGCACTTCATGACTGCCACAGATACAGACTAATGAACAGGGACGCAAACATATGTACCACAAGGGACTCAGAACACCCATTGACAGACATAATATTAACCCACAATATCATATAGGGGCACAGCACAAAGCCCTTCAAGAGAATGCAACTTTTGGTAGACATGTTATTTTCTTAGCATTTTTCTTAACAAATCAGCCACTTGCTAATAACATAATTCATATTCCTTGGATATGCAATAATAGAATAATTATACAAAACTTGAAGGTTAATTGGAGTAACGTCTACAAATCTGAGGCCAGAAATATATGTGCGAAACTACAATGTCAAAACTTGTTAATATATGCTATGAATTTTCCAATTAACAAGCAGCTGTCGGGCGTGTATAACATGATAGTTTGTGATAAAAGTTATTGTCATTATGAATTTAATTCACTCTGTTTTAGATTGTAATGGATTGTGCATGGGTGAGGGATTCACAGCGGTACAGCCCTGGGTCAAATCTGCGTCCACTGGAAATTTTGATAAAGAAAAATATTCTTCTTTTTAATAGTGTAAGTAAACATGGCTGTGCCTCACGATCACTTGAGTGACGTCATGGCATTAAATAAATATAATTGTGTATGTCATACACAGACATCTATTATAATAATTTCCATTTAATTTATCATTCATTATATGCCCTGTACGTTTGATGAGAGACTGTTAATGATTATTAATGCTGACATTTCTATAGTACTATAAAACTAAGGAAGTTCATAAACCTTGTCAAATGGACAATTAAACTATATCAAATGTTTGTAGACGGCTTGAGTTCATAAACTACATATTAAACACTTGACAACCACTTTATCATGGAAACAAGCATGCCAATAAGGTCGTCATTGCTGTCGAGTATTATTACGATAAGGCAACCAGAATTCGTTAACGGTTACATGGGTTTGCGGAGGAGGGTGTTGGGGTGGGGGGGGGGGGGGTGCTAGCATCGGGAAATACCTACAGTAATATATTACCATATAACGGTACGGTAACAATAAAGCATCGCATAAGAAAACATAAACAAAACGTAAGGATTGACCACGTGCGACTCACGCTTCCTATTTCCATTGCTGATTTTCATACTTGATCAAACCTATGTTGTTTATAGCTATACTGTTTAGTGTCAAAACACTATTTTCTGAATCGGGAGGAGCTGAGTGCGGTACCTGGATAAGTACTTTTTTTACGGTACGCAGACGTTTTGTCCAGATAGTCACGCAAAATATGTATCTACAAATATATTCGAAGCGATTGGATCTATCCACACAGTTGAAAAGGTAATAATATGCAAACTTTTCCATTACCACGATTAAAATGTATAATTGACAAGTAATAAAATATCGAAGTTACTGGGGGTAGCCTATGTTGTAAACTGTATATGATACTATCTTCTATGAAAAGTTACCCAAGAGAGATCGTCGGTACGAAAACCAAACAATTTAATCAATTTACAAAGCCAACCACCCCACCCACCCCCACCCCTTAAATTGAGAATGAGCTCGTACAATCCTGATGATGTTACGTCATGTGAGTTTAGCGAATCACTTGGAAAGGGAGTAGAACCACACGATTTGTTTTTTATTCTCGTTTCTTAAATAATCCAGGCGAAAATGTGTACGTCCCATAGTATGCATTGAAAATGTAATCTTGTAGTATTTTTACCGGACATTTGAAGTATACGTTTAGTATAATTATACATCGGTCGTACAAGTTTACCCACGTCGAACACGGTATCCAATGCATTCCTATTAATAAAGTATTTTAACCCATTCCAAACCTGTAGAAATTAATTGGTCGGCCCTCTCGGGGAGATCTATCGTACATTAAGCTATAACTTATATATAACACGGGAAATGAAGGTATTCCATTGAAAACGTTAAAATAGGGTGGTTGGCTATTGCAAGTTTAAAACGTTACCGGTACCTTGTGGTTCATTTATGAAGGATTTTCGCCCTCTCATTGCTGATATGAGGTTCTGTCAATTCATTATCCATTATCATACATTGAGTCAACAACTTCGAACGGGAATAAATTTCAAGCCAGGCACATGACGCTTACAAGACATTTATGTGAGTCGTTTTGCGAGTATAGAAACAGTGGTATCCTATATGGACATATATCATACGTGACAGATGTCATGTCTCAGTTCTGTAATGTTCATTATCTTACTCAATTTCCTTTGCGGTGTAGGAAGACATACAGACCTTCTTCCGCGAGAGTTTCCTGTTCAGTTACTCACCGATAGATGAGTGTTTATGTCAGGTCTATATTTACCAGCGGATACTTAACATGTCGTGACACATCCTTTCAAACCCTCAACACTTTTCACGCCGACAGAAGTAAGGAATTGGTGTGCTCCATACAGAAACACATTGCAATAGTTATGCACCGTGACATTAGACTACTTAATTCCTGGCAAGTTACAATACACTCACAATACTCACAATACACTAACAAAACTATCTCTAGTTCGAGAGATGAATTCGGTGCTTGCCTCTGAGTCAATTCTTACAAATTTAGGTCTACTTATAGACTGAATTGTATCGCTCTATTATACTACAGAGTATCTGGCATAAAACCCCCTTTGGTAACGGTCACTTCACTCCTAAAGCGTCATCACAGTGTTAAAAGTAGATACGTATTTCTGTTTGTAGTTCTGACAACATTGAAATATGTAGAATGCTAATATCGATGGTATACCATTTGTGGATGAACAAGGGGGTGGGGGTGGCAGAGGGGGCCGATGGATTGAACGGTTGGGAATAGGTTAGTTTCTGCGTCTGACGCCATCTCTTTTATCTAGACACCATTTTGAATTATTCAACTGCAACGTAATGTTTCAAGAAAATCTAAACCACAACAAAGCCTAAGCAACTTCAAACCCCAGCCACCCCCCATCACCCGCAACTCAAACTCCCCATTTGTTAATGTTGTAATAATATAACACTTTAGACAACGTAGTAAACATTTAGCTAAGATATGTGTTGGTGAAACTGTAGGAACCACATTTAAAAGAGGTAACTGTGGTAAATGATGTACAATGGCCAATCATACCCTACACTTCAAGATAGTGAAGGAAGAAAATGTATGTTTAACAATATAGGTTTTCTTCTTTTGTATATAACACATGGTATGACATGTTAAAGCAGTTGCATAGTATGTTTGAATTATAATATTCCTTTGGCACTATATGTCGTTCACAAGTGAAAGAAAGATCCATGATTGATAAATTAAAATGAAACTTAATATGAAATTAAAATACATGCGTCGTGAACATAAATTTCTGTGATTCGATTAAACCACAACCAATCCATAAAGGGAAAAAGCCAATTTGACCAGATTAAATGTCTAGTTGGAGTATATCAATCTCCTCGTGAATATAGCTTACACTCAGGTGCGTAGACAGTCTTCATGGTGCGAGGGGGCAAAGCAAAATATGTGTCCCCTTTTAAAGAGTTAGAGAAATTAAGAATTAATTAGCACTTACATTGATATGTTATTTTTATGACACCATTATAGGTTCTACCCTTTGTTTCAGGTTGGAATTTAGAGGGGCCAGGTGAGGGGGGGTGGATGGGTATGCAACTTTGCCGACGTTCCTGTTGGGGCTCGTTCTAAGAAGATGAAAGAACTCTCCCATATCATAATTTTTGCCGAAATGCAAAATGCAAAATATAGATGGAAAATGTTACTATCATTTCAATTAGTTTAACTACAGTTGCCAGTGTATATGCTTTTTGTGCATGTGCAAGTTTTTAGGCGTTCCCGTTTCGTCCCTGAATATTGCTATAGACGACCCCATCCCCACCCTACCCCTACCCGCACTTTAGCTACGCCACTGCTTACATGGTTCGTAAAAATGAATTGGATCTACCTTACAGCTCAACCTGAGAGTGCGTTTTTTTTTACAGTGGGAAGATGGTCAGGATCTTATGGTAAATTTCATGAATTATGTACATGTGGTTAGCTGTTTAAATCGAGATAAACGATACGGAGTTGATCCGCTTTGAAACAATCTGTTATGGTTTGCCAATCTCCTTTAACTTAGACTTAGGCTAGGACTACTAAATCATTTACCAATCAAAGCCGAGAATGAACATAAAACTGTTTGACACGAAACCACTTATGAAAGGTTTGTACACTGTTAACGTATAAACATGTATATTCATATTTACTAAAGTTTATATTTATAAAATATTATATTTCGACATATCAGGCTATATATATATATATATAATTATAATAATAATAATATCATATAGATTATACGATTAGGTTATAAGGTATGAATAACGTGTCGGAGCTACGAAATGTCCATGAACAATTATTGAAAATTTGATTTACCTTCATTTGTTGGAATGTGATAGAATATCTTATCTTTAACATTCTGAGCACTACTCGATAAGTTTAGACAAAATTGCAGACAAAACGATAATAAACAGATAAAGTACTTTAAAATGTACATTGCGCCGTATATGGTTCCTTACCACAAATGTGATAACGAATCAGTTTCTCTAAATTTTACGTCACTTCCCATTGTTTAAAATTCCTATCATAAATATTGTATCTGATTCATATCCAGCTTTGGTTGACAAGGAAGAAATCTGAAACCTGCTGCCATTAATAAGTCCTTTATGTTTTGTCAAATGAGAACGCAAAGCTGAAACACCATACACGATGGTGGTTAGACTATAACTAAATTCAATCTACATTCCATGAATATTTCTATTTTTATACACATGTCAAGTGAATTAACAACGGATAATACAATGGAAATGGGGACCTGGTACACACAGAGAACACAGTAACTACTAAAAATCTTTAAGTTCTGTACCAAAGTAAAGACAGGATCGTGCTATGAATCGGTAGCATGTGCTATTAGGATAACAGTAAGAACTGAGGATATGTGTAATTCCAACAAATCCAGTTGTTGGGATTCGTTGGGATTACACATATTTTCAGTTCTTATAGTAAACCTAGTAGCACAAGCTACAGATTTATCAGATTTGTCAGCATAATCCAGTGTTAACGTTGGTTCAAAACTTTAAGATTTACAGTAGTTACTGTAATCTCTGTGTGAACCGGCTAAAATGAGCAGATATAGTTGAAGCTAGAATCGGATTTGAACCAGTGACCTAGGCTGGTTTACAAGCCCTACGGTTTACCAACTGAGCCACCCAGCCCTTATAACGGGTGACATTTTCTTCCCACTTCTCATATCATATCTGAATGGGATAAATACTCAATAATCGGTCTAAACACATGTTTCAGAAGAGACATTGTTTGCATTCGTTTCTTTCAATGTGTCGATATTGCCACGCTTAGCTGCTGGCACCGAATATAGTAATTTTGACCAAAATAATGGATCTTTCTTTTCTAAATAAGTATTAGTTGAGATGTAAGCTTTGATTTCCTTATCCAATGTAGATTTATTGACATCTTCCATCATGATGAGAACAATTCTACGACTGCGATCACTCAATGCCTGATGGTGTGATTTCTTAAACTCATAAGAACACCACTCACTCTCCAAGTAATTTTTAGAACACAGTATTAAAATCTTGTTACTATTCTCTATAGCATTAATAATATTGGTTGCGATACATTCACCTACGACGAAATCTCTATGATGAATACAAAGTTTTCGTTTGTTTTCTTCACTTTCCAGTCTCGGGATGAATTCTTCTAGAACAAACTGCCTATCCATGCTACTGAAAGATATAAAAGCGTCAAATGTTTTCTCTTCTTCCCCGTTACTATCATTTCTGTCAAATATTTTCACACCTGTCTTTGTGTATATGAGGACTAATATTTCCAACCGAAATTTGTAGATGAAACCTAAAACAAGTGAAGTAATTGCAGCAGCACAAACCCCAACAAGAACAACTATAACCGAGCTTGGTTTCGGTCTGTCAGAAGGGGGAATCACCGGGTTACATGTCACTGTTTGCTCTTGCATCCAATCGTAAAGTTCAGTTTCGTTCAAAAATGGAGCACATCCTATTTCTGCAATATCGCTAGAGAAACTCCTTTCGGGAACAAACGCTACTTTTACATACCAATCTGTTAAATACAGCAAATCACAAGTGCAGTTGAATGGGTTGTCGCTAATCGTTAACAGCGATAAATTGTGTAGATTATCAAAGACTCCTTGAGAAATTGTCTCTAATTTGTTTTGGTCAAGTTTTAAAACTTCCAAAGAAGAAACGCTTAGAAAACTGTCACGATCGATGTCAGCAATATTGTTTGACGATATATCAAGGTATTTCAACTGAGACGAGGAGATGTTGAACGTACTGGAATGAATCACAGTAAGGTTATTACCACGTAGAGATACTTCGCGTAAACTATGCAAGTTATGAAAGGTGCCGTCCTCTATGGAAGAAATTCGATTGTCTCCCAAGTCAACGTTGGTAAGGTCAGGCATATTGGAAAGTGATGTCGAATCTAATTGGGTAATCATATTTCCTTCAAGATAGAGAGTATTGACCCACGAGCCTAATCCGTTTGGTATTGAAGTCAGATTAGCATGCCGGCAAACAGCATAGAAATGCCCGTTTGAACATTGGCTGAGGCACCGACAAGGATGGGGACATAAATCAATGGACGAAACATAGGAGAACCACCTCTCTGGATCATGTAGCATTAGGTCTATTTTATTCTTGCCGTATAGTTCTGTCTGGCATTCGAGAAATTTCGCTTGAACGAAAAGTTGGTTTGTCAAAAAGTAATTGCCAGGCCAGATAATATCGTAGTAATATTGCAATTGCCATATGTCTCGACCAACACGAGTAAACACATCCCTAAACATGTCACAGTTACATTGGAGTGGATTACTTCGTATGTCCGTTGAAAAGGGATCTCGTGGAAGTTTATGATAAAGGTCAACCTCCCAATTAACATTTGAAAGCTTGGGGAAATTTTTTAACATATTACCCTCTAAATTCAAGTTTTTCAAGGTACTTATTCCGTCAAATGCTTCTCTGTGAATATTTCGAATGGCATTGAATTCCAGAGATACTTTCTCGAGTGATTTTAAATTAAAAAATGTCCTATAATGCACTACCGTAATGTAATTTTTATACAAATCTATAGATTTCAGATTTTCTAAGTTACTGAATGTGTACGCCATAATGCTACTGATCTCATTGTCTGATAAATCAACGATTTCAACATTTTTTAATGTAATGGTTCCGGTACTTTGAAAATTCGTAAAAAGGGGTGGAATTTGTTTAAGTTTGTTCTTCTTTAAACTTAAATGTTTTAAATTGTCGAGATTTGTAAATACTTCAAGAGAAAGATTAGATACTGCACAGTTGCTGAGAACAAGTTTTTCGAGTTGGGTTAGTCTATCAAAGAAAGGAATTATTTGTAGTTGTTGGTTTCCAGCTAAAGACAGACTCCTCAGATTTGTCAAATGTTGAAATGCCAACAAGTCAATATCCACAAGCAAGTTATCGTCCAATATGAGTGTTTCCAGCTTATGGAATGATTCTAACTGTTGAACAGTTATATTAGAAATATTAGTCATAGAGATTTCAAAATGTTGGAGATTTGGCATGAAAGTCGAGATACGTGGTGGCAGCGAGTCTATGTTTTGACTGTCGTAAATTTTAAGGTGGGCAAGTTCTGTCAAATTTTGCATACTTTGAAAATCGCTGTTTTGGAGGGTAACAAACTCAAATTCTATAGTTTGCAAAGCACCAAGGTGTTGAAAAGCATTCTCTGGAATCCCCGTTGAAAAATTAAAGCTAGAAAGTATCAAATGTCTCAAATTTGGCAGGAAAGTGTTGCTAATTTCGCTCGTGCTTTGAGGCACAGGACCTATAAATGCCCGGGGATATTCCGATATGCTAACTCCTGCTTCGTAGTCCTGATAGACATCTACGGTAACAAGGTTGGTTGTTTTGTAAAATACTTCATCTTGCATCTCCTTTATGACAGCGTATGATATATTAAATTCTATCATAGATGTTAAAAACTCGAGATCTCCATTTTTAAGTTCCAAATCGTTACAACGGTAAAGACGCAGAGATTCCACAAGCGACTGTGAAGTAAGGAGATGTATACATTTAAACATCTCAGTGGAGTTAACGTCTCCCCTTTTGCAATCGACATTTAAATTACATCTGCTTCCTTCCGGAGCTGAAGAAGAGGGGCCGTCTATAGGGTAATATCCGGGCAGAAGGTATGAACATTGCCCCTCCGTGCGGGTATATGGAAAATCAGTTCGCCATTTACAGTCCCACTGCTGTAGACAAATCGTTTCGTTGACCATGCATCCACCAAACAAGAATATATTCAACAAAAGGAACAGAATGGTAACATTGCAATGCCAATGAAGCAAAATCGACTTCATATTTATAAGAAAAACACTGTACTATATATCCGCTTTGATACACTGAAAGATGATGCGTATGGTATGCTTTATATCGTTATCGTTACCACTAATTAACTATAACCTCCCAGTTTTCGTTTGAGCTTGCAACCTGGGAAATATGTATCTTTAAAACGTGAAATCATTCAAACAACAGTATCCAAAATTGACGAAATATGTTGATGTAATAATCCATAATTCGAACAGAAAGACGGCAGACGATACTGGATACACCTACACGTACTGCACGGAACAATAACTTCTGTGCATACGTAACAATAGGTCACACAATTTCTAGGAAGTTACATCAGTAGATATATATAAAAGCAAAGCAGTGTGCCTCTCAAAGTCCAAAAACTTAAGTAAACAATTATGCCTCATTTGGCACTAACCGGACACGTTATACAATGATAAGTAAACAATGGTAGTCTAATGTTTCCAAAGTTCCGTTGTTTGCCTCCAATGAACTGATTTCTTGTAGGTTTATACTCTGTATAGTTACAACACGGCGGAGGAATTGGAATCTATGACGCTCGTGAATTTACTAGCAGGCCTAGCGGTCCAGTCGGAGCGTTAATGACCATTAAATTCCATTAAACTGCGTGGTGATAGCAGTGAAACATTCTGTCACGGTTTGCTCCAAATACTGAGTTGATGATTACAGCTAAACCAAACTGTAGTTTATTCCGAGAACATTTCAAACAACTCCTTAAACGATTATAGTATTACATGTTAAACACCAAGTAACCCATAACCGGTTCACAGCTTCCACATACATGCATAGTATACTTCCATTTAGTGACTTTAAATATCAACCCACTGTAAAGACGCGAAGAACGAGATTTGTGTTGATTGAATAAATTATACGGCTGCATCCTGTATGATATCCAGTGGACACGTTAGCCCATACCGAACCGCAACAAATCACAAACAATACACATGCTTGGATAATTCTGGGCTTTTTCCTTTTGCCCTAGTCATCAGCCAGGTATATCCTCTTCTTCAGTTTTTCAAGTCAGTAACCTAGTTCTAGGAAGATTCTCGAAACAATGACCATTGTGCCTGTTGGCTATATGCCTGTGTTATTTCTTAATTGCGAGTTTATTACACACCGATGAAAACCTCTGCCACAGTTAGTAGGTTCACAGCACAGATATGGAACTGGATAGTCGAATAGAATATTCTGGCCTTCTTCAACAATAGCGTATTGGCTCCACAACGGTTAACAACAGCTCTCTCGGTATCGACCTTTGATCTCGCTCTCTGATGTATGTTAGTCACTCGAAGAGTCATTTTTGTTCCTGCCAAGTAGGCCTTCCACTACGACACGGGAAATTACTACGAGGAACTACGTATGAAATCACCAATCACTGTAGTTGTTGGCAGTTACACCAGAGAGTTCCATAACAACTCCCTGATTACAAAACCACCTGTGTGTTAGCATGGTGACGAAACTTATGGAATGTGACCTGCGATCTCACCTGACATGACGAGAAACTGTGCCCCTTGGTTTGGTTGTTTACCATATTTCCGAGACAATATTTTATAGACCATATTTTATCACATGTGTTGGTTGATTCGAAGAGCTGCATTTCTGAAATGGACTGCGGAGCTGCATTGTATATATGCGTATCTATTTAGAAGCGTTGTAGTGAGTCATATTAAAGCGGGTAACAGCAGAATATCACCCAAATGCGGTTTATTCTTTTCACAGCAACAATGTCCTTCCGCGTCCGGTGATGCTGTCTAACATGTTTTCATTGCCAATGGAGTTTATGTTACCCATGATGTACTACATTTTTATTTGACAATCAGCACCTTTACACGGGAAGTGTATAGGGTTTATCACAATTGCAATACAATTGATTTTCATCAAATTGTCTTGGAAATACAAGTGAAGGAAATTTCATGACCAGAATGATGACAACTGGAAAGGCCTCTGGAAAGCTTCCAGATTGATCCTTTAATATATACCGGGTAACCCCTGTACTTGATTCCAGCCTAATTGCACCAAGAATGTTGGAATTTCCCTAAGGAAATGTTCTAAATTTTGTAACGAAAAATGAAAAGTTAATGTAAACGGGTGTTAAGTGGGGACTCTACGAGGTGACTAGTAAATGTTCATTTTCAGTCCCCTAACATGAACAATGTAGCCATATGACCTTGACCCTGGACGGTGGAGCGGGAAGGGCAAGGGGAGGGGTGGAAGTGGTGAGACCAATATTCTCGCACAAGTCAAAAGATAACTGGAGCAACAACTAAATTGGGGGGGGGGTAAGTAGAAAGCTATCGAAAAGTGCTGTGGTGGGGGTAAGGGTGTGGGGGGGGGGGTTGTAGGGAAAATTAAACCGGTGGTCAGTTTCGATATCTTTGCCAGACGAATTTTTCTTTTGTTAATGCTACGGTAGCTCAGATGGAAACAGAGAAACTTCTACATTTTATCTCAAAATTTCAACTATTTTTTCTTAATCTCACTTGACTCTCTTCTGGAAAGTTCAACCTGTAACATACCGACATTTCTGGCTTTGCTTTTCAAAATGGTTCAATATTTGTCTGGTTTTACGACTTTTTGCTTGATTACATACAAAAAGAAACTATTATTTTGCCAGAGCTTATCTCAGAATGGAGACTACTTTATTTCAAACTTTCGTCTACATTCTTCAACGTTCGATGTTTTGTTTTGTTTTTCTTGAAAATTTCAACTACAATATTTTGATTTAAAAATAAATAAATAACACAGGTTTGGTGGCTACAGTCACCCCCCCCCACCCCATCCCCTACCATTTTCCCGCCGTCTCTGATCACGATGTTACGTAGAGAGGCTGTCACTGTGAGTAAGTGCACTGTACGGTATCGTATAGGATAGATCTTGGGTTTGTTGGATATGAATACAGTTTGTCACGACTCTTTATAGATACCGCCACCACTTTCAAAAGTAGCGACGGACTGAGATACTTCATTCAGGAAGAATTTAAACATCGTGCAGTATAAACAGTATTTACAGACAGAGATATAGATGGAAAACATTTTTAACACAGCCTCAGTTCTTTAAGTGTACACTTGATGGTCAGGGGGTTGGAAGTCAGATCGCGGGCCCATGGAAACAGTATTATGCCACCTGGCCCCCCTTTTAACTTCAAAGCATATTTGAAAAGTAGAATATATTATTCTTCATCCCTGCGCGGGCCCCTCTATACTCTCCTGGTTCCCATGTTGTACCTTGAGTACCACCATCAACCGGTACAAAGTTTAGAATCGGTACATTTCTTTTTTTTAAAGCGTCATAAGTTATAATCATTCTTTGAGGTTTTCTGAAGATGGTTCCAAATGCACATGGGCGATGGGACCATGTGAACAGTGATCTTGTGCATCATGATCAAAAGCGACGACGGATAACATAATCTCATTGTTCTGTATTTCTTGCATAAGGTACTTTTTTTGTTGTTGTAAGGAATAGTTGCCTTTTACTCAGTAACATTACACCAAAGAATCAATTTAAGAGAAAAATTTATCCTTGCTCCGTTTTGTACAGCAACGAGTGTTACAGCATGATGTCACATATCGGTCCATGGGGAAGGGAGCCCTCACTTAGTGAGTAGGTTTCCCAGTACAATGTCAAATGTTAAATGTTGGATGTAACTAAAACATACAACCTCCAAGTGTATATACTGGAATCGAGAGATGAACGAACGGACGAACGGATGTACGAATGAAAGGACGGACGAACCAACGCATATGTTTGCTTATAGAAACTGTTCATTTGATATGCTCCATAATGAGCAACTACGCGGGCGTGATCCAGGCAGTGAGGTATGGTGTACATTCTCCTACCCTTTTCAAATCCATGTACGTATGAATGATTTTTAAGCACATTTTATTTTAACACCATGTAGGCATAATTATCTAATTATAAACCTTTTTTGTAGTTCAAATATGCCCCAGAATTAATTTGGACCACCCCTCCCCACGCTCCCCTCAACATGGGCTGCTAACGATTCCAGGGCCACATATGTTTTTATATAGGAATAAAATAAAACCGATAGTTAGAGTTGATGTGGTGTTTTGGTTATATTGTCCTTGCAATTTATTAAAAAAAAAACATTACATTTTCGATCATGTTTCTATAGTATACAGTCAGACTGTACAACCTGCCATTACGTTTCTCTGTAGATTGTCCATTCTCCTCTCCACTACACATTTGCATGTTAACCAAGATATCTGTGAGGTACGGGAGCGTATATGAAACATGTCAAGTGACGTTTCGATGAGATGACGTTTTGTCGAGAGGTATTAACTCGTCTAAATGATACCAATAAAATGGAAAATTTACGTTTTGCGCCAGATTCTTCCCGACAAAACATAAATTTCCAGATTTTTGACAAATGAACGATTTGGTATGATCTCGTCAAAAATGTGAATTTTTGTTATCATGACGAGTTGATGCTTCTCGAAAAAAAATTAAATTTTCAGATTTTCGACATTTTGACAATTTACAATATGTCGTCAAAACTTCAATTTTCAACTTCTTGTCGTGTTGACGAGTCGTTGCATCTAAACGTCAATTTACATGTCTCTTCTACGCTTCCGTACATGCCAGTTATATTTGGTAACATATAACATCTCATTTAAATCGTTTAAAAGTGACAGCGAAGGGAACCAAACACCACGATTTGGCATCTGATAAATGTTGAGTACTTCAAACCCTTGAGCAACGCCCATTGTTATGTGTCGCGATTTTATCCCGCCTGCGAGCTTACCTGAATTGCACGCTTAATTTATGGAATGCCAATCGAGCAAATAAATGATGATATCAACATTATCGAAGCTATAGGTTTGTGAAGTAATTGCAATCTCAATTCTCTAAACTATCGTGGATTACGGGTTGAGCTTGGCATGCTGCAGTTTGATGTTATCCGAAGCAAGCAGTTGGCTGCAAAAATGAAAACTGCAAATTCGACATACGGAAGTCTCCGATTGTAAGTTATCCGAAAGAAAGGATCTGAATTCGATTCATCGGACAACAAGTTGTGTCACTAGAGCAAAAGATGGCTTTTGACGAGAAATAGTTTGTGACCAATTTGTTTACTCTTTTCGGCTGTATTGACTGCACGGACTACTTCCGCGAAAAACTCAGTTGATGTATAAACTATATGTTACCATTGCTGTGGACATTTTTACTGCGCTTGTGATATATTCGCATTACCAATTTGTGCTTGAACCTGCAGCTCGACGTATGTGTTCTATATAACATCATAAAGTAAGCTTTGCTTCCATAACAGATTCAAGTTCAAGTTCAACCCTTTTATATTCCAAAGGGGCAATCGCATGTTTGCAATAAAAACATGATAAATACATAAGCATGCAAAAAAAAGTAATAAAATACAATTGCGCTAGGAGAAAAAGACAGGTTAAGAGACAACAAAATTTAAGTAGGAAAATAAAATAGTAAAATACCAGAAACCTAACGATTAAATAGATTTTTATCAAGATTAATACAACGAGTGATAAACGACGATTTGTGTTGGTTTGTAAGAGCAAATGGTAGTCTCAAACTTGCACTACGGGAGATTATTACGATATTAAGATCTACACATATAGGGGGTGGCTGATATCGTCAAGTACGGTGTTAAGGTTAGCCTCAAGAAAATGTTGAAATGATGAGTCCCCCGTAAGCTAATTATCTCCTAAACTTGAGTACGGCTATAGCTTGTCAAATACGTTTTTATCTGTACCGTCCACGATTCCACCTCACCATACAATACAATACAGCCACACACTGCAAATCACGGTATTATAAAACAAAAACTAGTAACAATGCGGCTATTGATATTAAAGTTCAAAGTGTTTGGTTTTGGGGGGCACAATTCGCCCAGTAAAGGCTGAAGGGTTAATTTACGGAGACAATGCAATCTGGATCTGATCCTTGCATGGAGCTATGATCCTTGTAAGTTGTAACCAAATAATCAATGTGGTCCTGCCAACAAGCTGATTATCTATTACTTCAATAAGATACTTGGAGGTTGAGACACGTTCGACGAAGTTGTCTATTAGCTCCGTGGGTTCGATTGTGACTTTTCTAAAATCAATCACCATATCATTTGTCTTCTTCACAAAAAACAAACGATTTATTTGGACTAAATGAGCATTATCGTCATCCTTTGTAATCAACCTTTATCATTAATTATGCAGTATCATCAGCAAAATGAAATAAAGGGCAGTTGTCATTTGATTATGTAACATCTGATGTGGTCATCCATAAAACATATTAATACGAATATATACGCGTATTAATTCGAATATATACGCGCATTAAATCAGACAATAACTGGCATGTCTTATAGCTTTCAAAACGAGTTTCGAGAGTTATCACAAAGCAGCCTCTCCATGGCAATAAATGAGTCTCTATTGAAGTACATCCAGGCCAAATCTACTTGATCTAGACAACAACATGATATTAATACGAATTAATACGTGTATATATCCAAATTCGAATTAATACGCGGATATATTATGCGGAGTTTGTCCCATCATATGCGTGTGTGATTGTTTCAAAGATTTTTTTTGGAGGGGTGGGGGCGGAGCGACTGCCCCATTGTCCCCCTGCCTACGCGTCTGGATAAATTCACTAAACTCTAAGCTGATAACACTGTGTGCTCTGTTCTCGTACTATTTACAGTACTTGGAGAATCTCTCGGACTTTGTCTATAAAATGTATGTGTATTTTGTTATTGGATGATTCATTTTTAAGTAAAATGTTTTATTCGCCGAAACAAATTTAGAATTTGGATCAATTTAAAACGTCAAACAGCGATGGGATTTTGACAATTTGGTTCAGTTTTTTAGTACTTTTAATTGTTTTATATGAAATTCTCCCTTTGGTTCGAACTATTTCTTCAACATTACAGACCTCATTGTCTACGAATTACGTAATATATCATGCTGCAGCTTCCAAGTAGCAAGACTTGGTTCGGATTAACGGACGGTTGACATAACTAACGATGGAAAAGTTTATAAATATACATCTAATATAACAAGCATGGTAGCAGGTTGTCCCGTTTGGTAGGGTGTTTGACGGGCATTGGGGCCTCGAATGGGGGATGGGGTCCTCGTAGCGATAACAGAAAGCAAATGGATAGGATAATATTTAACATGAGACGCAATTGACGGGTACAAAACTTGAGAATTCCCGTCAATTAAGAATGAACGCCAACCGCGAACTAGTTTAACTAAGCCTTTAAATGCATTTTGTCACTTTCGTCCAATATTTTTCTTTCCCAAATTTGTCATGGGGGGGGGGGATATTTGACTGGGGGTGGGGTTCCAGCCTACTTTTCCCGTTGGTTACGCCACTCTTCTCTAGGAATATAAACACAATGAACCAAATACATACACATATATGATCCTGTTCATTTTGTTTATTCATATTCATTATGCAATATGGCGGTGTAGTAGAGTGCTCCACGTTATTTGGGCTCCGCAGAATTCATCCTTATTAACTACATCGGGACATTAACTCACTACTCATATGAGAGAAAGTAAACAATTATAATCACTATTCTCAACTGTTTGTCATCATGAGTCCCTCCACCAGTACTAGAAGAGCAAATAAAGTGGCTAAAAGTAAGAATCAGCAGACAACGCCTTCACCTCGTACGTTAGATTTTGTAAGGCGAGCCTTAGCCTATACAATTCCTCAGGAGCAGGTTGACGACTTGGGCAAGTCTATTCGGGAATCCATGCATCGTATTAAAGATGACCTGAATCTTATTGATGGGGAATTCAATAGAGCTTTGGCTTTGATTAGCACCCGAGTGAAGTGCTCGAGACAAAATATGCAGAAACACAACGACATATCACTGCCTTGGAAACTAAAGTTTGCGATTTTGAGGAAGCTAACGAAAACTTGTTGGTAGCTGTGAATAAACAAGAGCGCTTTTCTTGAAAGTGTAATCTTCGCATCTTGGCTTTCCATATTCTGAGGATGAGGATTGTGTTGCTATTTTTAAGAGTGTGTTTCTTACTGCCGGCGTTCAAGATGCTGAAGTTCTTAGAGCTCATCGTGACGGTGCTTTCCGTCCTAACGAGCAACGACCTAGACATATTTTAGTGCGACTTACCACTTTTAAAGATAAACTTACTATTCTACGGAAGCAGCGAACCTCGCTCATCGATAGGGAATATTTTATCACCGACGATCTCACCTATGCTGATATACCGGAGAAGCGGAAATGGAGTGATCGTGTTTTGCAATTATACTCGGAAGGCATTAAACTGCATTTTTTTTTGTCAGGACAATGGCGTGATCAAAATGGTAACCATTTACCTTCTCCTTATTGCCATCATGTAGTTGTCTAGTTTACTCCAGCACTAGGGGCCCGATGTATCTTCCTGGTAATCTCAGTACTCTGCTGTTTTACGACGTTGACCCGCCCCTGCTCCAAGCAAACCTATCTCTCAAGGTCAGATTTTTCTGCAGGCTGTTTGGGGTTTAGAACTCTTCTTTTTCTGATTGCTTAATACCACTGTATCTATCGTGACTTTATAATGTTTGTGGCCAGCAAAATTAGTTTAACTTTATCCTATAAGTAGAAGTACATCATGATTGAAGTAAAATTTGTTTCGTGAAATGCTCGTGGGTTACGTAACTATATGAATAGGAGAAAGTTATTTATTTATTTACTTTATCGTCGTTTTTACGTTAGTTTACTACAAGATTCTCACTATGTCCCTTGTGACGTTAACTCTTGGTAAAAAGAATGGGGTTATATCTTCTTTTATTTTACCATGCGGATAATAGCAGTAGAGGTGTTGGTTTATTTTTCAACCCAAAACTCATTAAACTATTATAAGAACTAGGGTCGATGAAAATGGAAGGTTTATTGTTATTGATTTAAATGTATACGATCAGATTTATGCTGTAATTAATGTTTATGGCCCAAACGAGGATGACCCATTTTAATTTAGTAATAGGCCTATTGCATAACATTTGACAGCATTTGGTTGTACATCGATTATTTGCGCGGTGATTTTAATTTTAATTTTGTAGGTAATTGAACTCATGATAAATTTGTTGGGTTGCAAAGAACTAATTTTAATGCCCGTCAAACTATGCTTCAGATAGCAGAAAATCATGATCTTATTGATGTTTGGCGTGATCGTAATCCTAACGCCCGGCTTTTCACCTAGCATTCTTCTGTTGATAATTCTATTCACTGTCGACTCGATTTATTTTGGTGTTCTAGACACATTGTTCAAACTGTAGTGCAGCTGACATTGTTTCTATTTTTAGGTCCGACCTTTCTAGCGTTACTCTTACTATTAATTGTAAGATCGAGCCAATGGGCCGTGGCTACTGGAAGTGAAATGTTTCACTTTTAGAAGATTTGTGCTATTTTAATTCTATGATTGATATTATTAACAAAACTGCTTCATATGATTCCTATTTGAATGATTCCCTTCTCTGGGAAGCTGTTAAGGTGAACATCCGTTCTTTTAGTATGCGTTATTCTTCCATTCGTGCGAAAGAGCGTAACAGGTTTGAATACTATCTCGTAAATGAGATTGCCAGGTTGGAAAGTTTAATCACTATCTGCCCATTTGAACGTTTAAATAGTACTCTAGCAGATCTGCGAAACAATTTAGATATGTTATATGATAATAAATTTCAGGGTATGGTTATTCATTCTATGGCTAGATGGTGTTAATATGGTAAGGAAAATTCACAGTATTTTCTTAAGCTTGAACGTTACAACAAGGTAAATAATAACCTATTACAGCTTCACAGTGTAGATGATCGTATTGTTTCAAATTGTCAGGATATTTTAAGTGAGGCTGTTAGTTTTTATCGTAAACTTCATACTAAGTGTCCTAATATTTCTCCTGTTTCGTTTTTTGATGCTGTTTGTATTGATCACAACAGTCTTACCGATGATCAGAGTTATTTGTGCGAGGGTCTTTTTACCATCAATGAATGTAAAGAGGCTATTGGGTCCATACAAAAGAATAAAACCCCTGGTTCTGATGGATTATCAGTTGAATTTTATGTATATACATTTTTGGGATATTTTAGGTGATTTGTTGTTAATTCTCTTAATTTTGCTTTCAGTTGTATACACACTTAGCCGATGAACAGGGCGGAGCAATAATCTCTTTGATTCCAAAGCCTTCAAAAGATTTACAATTTTTGAAAAAATGGAGGCCTATAGCAATTTTAAATACTGACTACAAGATTGATGCAAAATTTCTGGCAACCCGCGTGAAGCGTGTTTTAAATTACATTATTAGTGAGGAGCAAACTGGATTCTTAAAGGGACGTTTCATTGGTGAGAACATTAGACTAGTTTTAGACCTCATTGATCATTGTTATTCTAACAATATTTCAGGTACTCTTCTTTTTCTAGATTTGGAAAAGGCTTTTGATTGTTTGGACATAGGAGTTTCTTTATCAAAGTTTAAAATTCTTCAATTTTGGTCCAAATTTTATTAGGTGGGTTAGAACCTATTATGGGAACGTTACATCTTGTGTTATTAACAATGGTCATCTCTCTCAGTATTTTAATATTTCTCGAGGTGAAAGACAGGGTTGTCCACTCAGTCCTTACCTCTTTATTTTATGTTCAGAATTTCTCACGTTCATGGTTAAAACCAGCTGTCCTTTCAAAGGCATATCTATATTAATAACTCTGAAATTAGAATTTTACAATATGCCGATGATACTGTTTTATTTTTCTTGTAGAGGTTGTTAACATTCTTAATAATTTGTCTGTCGCTTAGGGTTTAAAAGTTAAGTTCAGCAAATCATTCTTTTTTCCATTGGGTGCTTTGGTTTCAAGGGTTCCCCGTTATTTTTTTGAGTATGGTTTTAATGTTAATCCTGGTCCCGTGAAATATGTTGATGTCACATTTACTACAAACAATGAAGATTTCTTTTCGTTGAATTATCTTCCCAAATTATCCAGGCTCAAACATTTACTTGGAATGTTGTCAAAACATGACAACTGGTAAAATAACTGTTATTAAGAGTTTGGCCATTTCGCAATTTGTTTTTCTTTTTAGTGTTATTCGGTGGTGCTTTTCTTTTCAAATTTTATTTCAATAAGGAGGCAGTTTCACGTATTTCTAATTTTTGCAGAGAAGTGTGTGAGGCTTGGGCTGAGTTTAATTTTTATCATCCAGATAGCAATTACGGCAATGAAATCATTTTAAACAACATTCATATATTGGTTAACAATATGATTTCCATTATAATCTTTTAAATCACAGAAAAATTCATTTGAAAGATGTCATTAAAACGATGGCTCGGTAATTCCATGTAACACGTTTCAAGCGAAAATAAATATTAGAAATTTTCCATTTAATTCATACTATGGGATTATTCACGCCATTCCTGGTCATGGGAGGGGGTACCATGATTCTGATTTGCTCCCAATGAGTGAAAATAACTTTTATATGCATTCGCACACTTAAAATAACCACAAATGTTTAAAATAAGCTAACTACCGGTCTCTGCACGCCCCGTCGTCTTGTATGAAATGGCAAGCTATGAAATTTCCAGTAAAGTAGATTGGAATAAGATTATTAGGCTTCCGTATACGGCTGTGAATAACCCCAAAGTATCATATTTACAATTGCGTTTCCTACATCGTATTTTAGGCATAAATAGCTTGCTTTATAAACTGAAAAAGGTCAATTCTCCACTCTGTTCATTTTGCAAGAATGCCGATGAAACACTAATACATTTGTTCCATAATTGTAGTCACGTTGAGCGCTTCTGGGAGGCAGTGAATTCAAATTGCATTCAAAATTACTTATACTTTTAATTTGTCCAATATTTGTTTTGGTGATTTTGATGATATGGGTAATCCTTTTAACCTTTTAACTTTGCATGCTAAACAGTATATTTACACTTGTAGGTTGAATAACAAAATCCCAGATACGCACGAATTTTATTTTAAGTTTCGCTTTCTACTTGACTTTTACTATTTTATATCTAAGCAAAACAACAATTTGTGTAACCTTAACGACTATTATGATTTCTTAATGTAAGCTTCTTTATGTAAGTCTTTTTGCTGATTCTTTTGTATTATATGTTACGGTATTGTAAATAAATACAGTGGGAAAAAAACAAACAAAATTGAACAAAACTGAAAACATGATCAGTTAGGAAATTATTTCAAATAAAGGAATATTCAACAGTGCGTACGTCTGAAGATTAAGGAATACTATTTTTTTTTTGTAAATCTGCCACTCACATTTGAACATATAATCTCCTAATGAAAGTTTTCTTGAGAGTTTTCAATCCCCGAAGATGATACATAATTTAATGTATTATTTTCACGGATACTACCAATGGCTCGTTTCGTCCAGTTGATTTGTCTTTCTCATAACGAAATCTATTTGTTTATTTTACAAATGTTTCGAGACAAATTATATGAAAGACTATCCGTCATCAACTCAAGAGGATGGTCGAATTTTCATCTCAACGAATTGGACGTTGCAATAAGTATGATAATGAGAGAAGATCATTTCCCCGTTGCCTCCATTGTAGACTCCGTTAAGGTTTTCAGTAGTACAAGTTGACTTGCATTTGCTGCTGTATTGGAAGTTATAGCAATAGCTATTACTATTACAAGAAGAGCACCAACTATCCGAGTGCCACCAGCCACTTCTGTGCTTCTCTGCACAGTTGAAGCTAACACATCCGTCATTGTCTCGGTCATGCGTGCTGAATTGTTGTCCCTTGTTATAAGAGAGTTGATCACCTGTTAAGCAAAACAGCAAAAACCAGCAGAGGTTAATACTTGGCCATTAAACTATAGCGTAAGTATCCTGATATATTGCAGACAATTTTGTTGGGTCATGAAATAGGCATTAAAGTAAACTAGAATGAAGGGGAGGGGATGCATATTGAATTGAATTATTTGTTATCATCGGTTGAATAATTTTGCGATCACTATATATCTCATGCACTGATGTATAAGTTTACCCTCTCAATGGATGTGACTTTAAGAGGATCATTGATCTGGATTGAAATTAACTGGTTACATAAAATTATTGTCTATAGATATTAAATATTATGATAATATGAGTAAATATGGTATTTGGTCCGAACGGAGACCTAACTCTTTCCATTAAATAGTTTTTATTTATTATATTCACATATTTATTTCATTCTATGTCTCAGTTTGTCTTTGTCTTGAAACACGGTGTACGGTTCTTCTTGGTATAATTGTTTTACATATGTTATAAGAAACATTATTCTGCTAGTGGAATGTGTTCAGTGCAAGCCCTCAATATTTAATTCTCTTTTACTGGTTCTGTGAAGATATATGGTCGTATTTCTCTTCCATAATATTTCCTGTTGCTTGATGCTTTCTCATTCAGCATACATTCTTGTTCATCGACTAGTCAGACTACTTCAATATTTTGTCAAAGATACCAACAGTATTCAATTGAGACGGTTAAGGTAACGGGTCCAGCCTGGGAGAGGCAAAACCTTCTTGCTCTTTCAATTGCAAGATTATGAAACCAAAACTGGCGAAAGTGAAAAGGTTTCTTCATATAAATTGCCACTAAATTTAGATGATTGGAAGGGAGAGACAAATAAACAGCAATTTGGTATTTGGTATAATTTCATCACTTGTTCTGTTTCTATCGGTTTTTGCCTTCTAATTAATGCGTGCGACTGATCCTACATACCCTGAACTGGATTATAAACTATATAATTATCTCGTCGATACAACAGGAGAAAGGCTGTGTGTGAAGTGTGAAAGGAGGGAGGGGGGGGGGGTGTTATACCAACCCTCTTTGTAAGGGTTTCTGATACAGTATACTCATACATATTTTGTAGGTAATATTTAACATCAAGAAGTGCTGAAACCGTGACAACCATTTTTTCATAAAGGTTAGTGTGAACATTCTAGTAACTTTAACTTGACCTGTTATCCAAGGCAAGGCGCAAATATCCAACATGCAACAAACCTGTGTTTCCACTGCGACTGCCCAGTTTATTCATTGTGTAGTTGCTGCTTTCAGACTCGATTTGAAATTTTGTATATTCAGCATATTTAGCCGATCCACTAGAAGTAGTGATGTCAAAGCGAAGCTTGTAGTTTCTCTGGTTAGTCAAGTAATGAAGCTTTTCATTTCCTAGCCATAAGTTCCTGCTGTCACCAAACCCTTCTTTGTACGCGGTCCAGTTTTGATAAAAACTAGTAGAGCCATCGGTACGACGTTGAAACACCTGAAAAGATAGCAGGTAAAAATAATGAAATAAAGAGAGTTATTGGAGTATTTGAAGCATGCTAACACACAAACTTATTCAAGAAATACCGCACGAATATATATTTATAAAAAAATAATGTTTCAGTATGAAAAACTTAGGACGTTCTTTGTTTTGTTTTTCTTCAGGGGGAAGGACATTTTTTTTTTATGATTGTCACCCTTTGCATCTACTAAAGTATTTTTAATATATTCAATTCCTGGTTAAGAATTATAAAGTGCAACTAAACCAAAAACAGAAACTCGTACTTTCATTAGCGTCTGCTATAGACTAAATCATAATAACTCACAGAAACATAGTTGAAACATAACTTTTTTTTAAATCAAGACTTACGGTCCACCCTCCACCGTTTTCCATGTTACAAGATACGTTGAACGGTGAACCAGGCCATCCAGTTGGCATGATTGTATAAACCCCATCTTGTGTATGTCCAGCGTCATAAACTTCCTGACAGTCTGTATACAATGACTCGACAGTAGGGCTGCCAACAGCTTCTGTAGATGGAATATGTATGCATGCATAGTTACAACAGATAACATCCTAATATGCAATAGTACGTATACCCACTTGGTAATGTATTAGTGCTACCAACAGCTTCTGTGGATGATATGTATGAATGCATGGTTACAGCAGATAACCTGCTAATATGCAAAAGTACGTATACCCACCTGGTGGATTATTAGTGCTACCAACAGCTTCAGTAGATGGTATATGTATGTATGCATGGTTACAACAAATAACCTCTTAATATGTAAAATTACGTATACCCACCTAGTGGATTATAAGTGCTACCAACAGCTTCTGTGGATGGTATATCCTCTGATGTTTGTGCAGTTGAAGAGGTCAAGATATCCTCAGTAGTTGTAGAAACTCCTTTGCCTGAAGAATACGCTGAAGAGAAATATATGATCTAAGTTTGATTTCATTTGATTAGTAATTTATTTGACCGTAGTCAAGGAGACTGTTACATAACTATATCTTACTAAACAAAGCTTTTAAAGAATAATTTGGGTCAATAATAAAAGGGATTTCTGTGGGATAACCCTTAATTTTTTTACTTTTCCCTCGTTATTTAAAATGTTGGCTTAATATATGTTTATCGGAGTACATCCCACACCCCTCCCCTCATCCATACCCTTGTTATAATTTACTTGAAAATCTAATTTAGAACAAGTACTTTTGCATTAGTGCTACCAACAGCTTCAGTAGATGGTATATGTATGCATGCATGCTTCAAGCAGATTACCTCCATATATGCTAAAGTACGCATACCCACTTGGTAATGTATTAGTGCTACCAACAGCTTCAGTAGATGGTATATGTGTGTATGCATGGTTTCAACAGATAACATATAAATATGTAAAAGTAAGGATACCCACCCGGCGGATTATTAGTGCTACCAACAGCTTCTGTGGATGGCATATCCTCTGATGTTTGTGCAGTAGAAGAGGTCAAGATATCCTCAGTAGTTGTTGTAATTCCTTTGCCTGGGGAATATGTTGAAGAGAAATATATGATCTACGTTTGTGTTCATTTGGTTTGTAACTTACTTGGCCGTAGTTAAGTACACTATTACATAACTATATCTTTCTACCAAGAGCTTTTTATGAATAATTTGGGTCAATAAGAAATGAGCATTCTTTAGATAAACCTGCAAATTTGTACTTTGTTCCCTTTCTAATTGATATTGGCTGAATTTATGTTTATCGGAGTACATCCTACTCAGCTCCCATCCTCAGAATCCTTGCTATAATTCACTTGAAAATATAATTAAATAAAATTAGTTTATGACGCGCAATCCGATACAAGAAATGTTATCAAATATTTCGGTATTCACAGTAGATCAACCATCGCATTGGTTACCAAAAAAAGTATTTCAATTTACCTTCAGATAATACATGCTGACTGATAATTAGCAAATTGGAGCAAACACAGTAATATGGAATCAATATAAATATTTGATTTTGAAACTATAAAGTAGCTTAATATATTTAATTTGTTCTTTCAATAATGTTTGTTTGAAAAGTTTAAAAACTTGTACGTCAGAAAGCAAACAATATTTGAAGGACAATTGTTGTGTATGAACACGATAATTGTTCAAAAGTTAAAGAGAGTAAAACGACAATCAAACACAAACTATGAGGAAGTTTTCTTGTGGTAGGAGCTGCATCTATACTACTGACTCCTTCAATAAATTAATCACTGCACTAGTGTTATATATGTTCGTTTTGAAAATTAAAATGTCTGTTGACAGATTATTGGCATGGATCTGACTTTATTGGAATCGGAATGCCCAATACTAACTTTCGACAAAATCAAGATAACCTTATGTGACACTGTTTGCATGGAGACATATCTATTGAGATGCATCACTGCACTTTGTCACAACAATTTCGCAAAACAAAATAGTTTCATTGTTGTATAATGAACGGAACATAATATGTACAAAGAAACTTAGAAAATGTAGTGGCTAAATTACATTAATACTAGAGATTTAAATGGATTGAGTCGAATTTAAAGGCATTTCATTAGGTATATCTGCTTTATTTCTGGGTCGGTGTCCGGTTGGATAGAACATTATGTAGAGCCTATTGTGATTGCTAAAGGTATAGGCGCATTACATTTTTATATGAAATGCCGATATTCATAGAATTCCGGGAAGCCTTATATTGCGTTGAACCTTAACTTTATTAAGTTCGGCTCATTTCCTATGATATATTTATGTTATTTTGCTTTAAGAACCATACAACTTCCTTTCAATACTGCTGAATCGTTATAGAAGCCTTTTGTTCATTGGTAGGAAATTTAAGCTTTGTTCTGTGTTCAAAGATAAGTCTTAAGATGTGAGCGTATGACGTGAAATTAAAGACAAATGTTAACTCTTTATAAGCTGCGTGCATGATTTCACTAGTTAAACTTTGTATAACAAATTTCGGTCACTAAATACATTTCATACTTCTCACTTAAATTTGAAAATGTTCTTTCAAATATTGTTTTTTTTTGGGGGGGGGTGGATTTGCAAATATAAATTATAGGTCAATGAGATATCGCCGCCTTTAATGATGTATGATCTTACAATTTTCGCATTATTAGCAACATTCTGTCTATATGGACAGCCTTTTTAAATATCCGCGTATCTTTATTTTGGTCTTTTAAGATAACATCATAACGAAAAGAAGACCACTAGATTAGTAAATGATAATACACGGACATATTATTATCTGGTTAGAGGGAATACGTTATCTATTTAGCTGTTAATTTATTTGCGTTGTTAATGATATTCTTATTTTCCACCATCTAATACCACTTTCTTACTACTACTATTAATTACAAAATTAATACAAAATACTACGTTAATACAAAATTGTCCATAAACATCATTTCTATACTGTTTTCTAGGTAATACAAAGCAAGAATCAAAGGAACCAACTATTGGAGTTACTACTGAACCACAAGGCACGACTCTAGGTGAGTCTCGTAGCATACCAAGCGCACTACTCATATCATTTGATAATAGAAGAAATCACATTAATTATGCATTATTAAATTGTTCATAAACATGCTTTCTATCCTTGTTTAGGTAAGACAGTGCAAGAATCAGAGGAACCATCTACTGCAGTCACTACTGAACCACAAGGCACGACTCTAGGTAAGCCCCGTAGCATATCAAGCGCACTACTCATATCATGTGATAATAGCAGAAATCACATTAATTTTGCATTAATGTGCATTATGATTTAATTTACATGCTTTCTTTAAAGTCGCAATCAGCTTTCCGTCGTTAAGTTCATATTAGGATGTTACTACATGGAAATATGAAACAAAACATAATAATCACGACATTTCAAAGCTAAACTGCTCTTATCTCCAGGTTCTTCGATATATACGTGTCCTCCGAACATGATCTATGGAAACTGCACTTGTGAAGCAACATGTGAAGATCCCAAAGGAGAGTCTGCTTGTAACAGTACCTGTTTCGGTAGCACGGGTTGTATCTGCAAAGCTGGGTTAATGCTAAATGGAAGTTACTGTATCAGTGCGAGTAGATGCAGCTGTTTCGTTACAGAGGCAAACATGGTTATATCGGTGAGTTTTTGTGACATCTATTTAAATGTCAGATGACATTTCTAATGGATATTTGATAACAGAATTAAAATTTTATCTGACAACAGTTTTGTTCTTCAAACTTAAAATTTTACATTTGATCTGTGCTAGAATGGAAAAACATACGTTAACGATAACTGCACCCAGAAGTGTTCCTGTAGCAATAACCGACTGATCTGTGAAGGCTTCAGATGTGATACCAATGCTGTGTGTGATGTCGAGAATGAAGTACGACAGTGTTATTGTAATGATGGATACGAAGGTGACGGTGAAACTTGCGAGTCATTGTATACAGACTGTCAGGAAGTTTATGACGCTGGACATACACAAGATGGCGTTTATACAATCATGCCAACTGGATGGCTTGGTTTACCATTCAGCGTATCTTGCAAAATGGAAATCGGTGGAGGATGGACCGTAAGTCTTGATTGAAACAGTATGAATATTTCAAGTATGCTTTTATGAGTTTTTGTTGACTAATACTGTCAATTTTTATAACGAACCAACACATACCGATATTAAATGCTGTCTCTCAAACAATGGTATTTTGTATTAGTAGTTTTGGTTTAAATGAAAAATTAAACGAGGTAAGAAGACGTCAAGTTTGAAAACCACCTAATCCACAGGCACAACAGAAACATCATTTTGTGGCATGTTAAACTTCTTATAATATATAAATAATAATTTGACAACATTCTGTGTTCTGTTTACTTTTTACTTACCTTTACAAGGTGAAGGTAAACAGTGGCTTCCTTTACATGGAAATTTCTCAGCAAAATCACACAACTCTATGAATAAGAAACAAGAAGAAACTAACCTCAGAAACAGCTACACGTACAATCTGTAAAAAGATCCTCAGCCACAAAATCAAGTTATGATAAAAACAAAACAAGATAAGACAAGACAAGACAACGAATGCGAACATTGTTTAACAGTCGTCCAGCTTGTCATGAAATAACAAACACAGTGATAGCTATCATTTACTTATAAACTTTGTCATGACCATGTTGATAATATTGTTGAAAGTTGTGAATTTTGTGAAAAAAAAACAAAAATAAATAAATGAACGAATCACAGTGACGTCAGGCGCGGATCCAGGTGAATTTAGTGTGTAAACCTTAACCCCCTTTTAGACCTTACACATAATTTCAAATGTTTTATTTTCAAGCACGAATAAAATTTATGGACCATAGACTGTTTACTTAGCTGAAATATTGAAAAAGATCAGAAAAAAATCCAATATGATCATTAATTTCGTCGCTTCAACAATGAAATGATTATGTTATTCAATGGACACAGATGGTACGACAGGACTCGAATTGACTGACGTCACCAGCGGTACATCGGCGCGCTAACCGTCCTTAAAGGTCTACCAACACCTATGAACAACATTGTCCTAATCACTTTAAAAGTCGTTTGAAACCATGACAATAGCTGCAATTCCCATCAAAATCCATCAAAGGAAGTTGACCAATTTACAAATCTTTTCTTAATTCTAGTTTTATTTATGAATAAACATTATGTACATTGATGATGTAAACGGAGTGACTGCCTAGGTTTCTGTTATGTTTTCCCTTTGTTATCAAAACCTTCTTTTTAAGGCCACTGAATACATGCCATTTTTTGAAATATTTTATTGTCTTCTTTGAAAAGTCACATTATTCGTCACATTACTCAAACGTCTCAATATTCTAATGATATATGTGGGCTTGTAATTAGGTAGATAACTTATTAAGACTTCAATAAGAAATATTCATGAGCGTAACACACCATGTCATAGTTTGCATATATTTAATGAGTTTCTCAGATTTATCAAAGCGTCAAATGTGTATATCTTGGAATCGAACACATATGGGGAATTTTGATTAAGAAATTGAACTTCAGATAGCATAGAAATGACATATTTTAGGAACTTAAATAAGTATAAACAAAATATAGGGTACATGCATCGAAGCCTATTGAGGGAAGAATTGAAAAATGCATTATCACTCTCAGTCCAGAATTCGCGGACTGTTTTGCTCCGACTGGTTTGCTCGAATAACTGTAAAAGCAAACGTGGAATACCTTCTCAGTAAGAAGCCGTTATGTAGATCATCCACACTGTTGTTAAAAGGGATGATGACGATGAAAGAAATATTTTGGTGTACAATTGTTATTATTTAAACTCATTTGATTATGTTTCTTTATTATGATCTAGATTAAACGTTAGGTTGTTAGTGTTCTCTTAATATCATGTTCGAAGCCTATATACTTAGCATAGTATACACTATTATACCATGCAGCCTTTCCTTAAGTAAAGTTCCATCCGAGTACAGATATTCTTTGAACCTTAACTGCCAATATGAAATACTATTCCATATAATGTTACTATAGGCCTATCTATTGTAACCAATTGAGGAAGTAGTGAAAAAGTGTGTAAATGCAGATAGGCTCACTGACAGAATCATGTCATGATTTCATCCCGATATAGCATAGAAACATAACTGGGTGTAGAGGGGTATGCAAGGAACTAAATAGAGATATATAAATGATCTTGTTAGCTGCAAGAAGGCTGCCAAAGAAAATTTAATTTCCATACAGCGATGCAAATAGAAGGTTACAACAGGGATTAATCTGTAGTTTTTTTTCTTCTTAAATTCAATAAGACAAATACAGTATCCTATTTACCCTATTAATCCTATTTACATTTAAAATAGAAAAAAAAAACATCATAACGTACTCTACTCCGTTTTTGTGGAACTGGATTATTTTTGGTTATTACGAAAGAGAAATACTTACTTCCGGCTTGCACCGTACCGATGATGATCACTTCCAAAAAGAAAAGTTGAAACAACATCTTTCTCTTCATCTTTCTTATGTTTAACCGTTCTACGTGTCACTGATGTTTGGCGTTGAGCTGTAATCTGTAACTTATTGGATGCTGCGATATCTTAAATAGAGCACATGGAACTTAATCTTGCAAATATGGGTACCAATCAAGAGCACTGGATGAAAAATTAATATGCATAAATATTAGAGAACCAATTATAAAGCGATACGGTGATCACATCGTTAATTTCATTGGAGAAAGTTTTGTGACAGAGCTCTCTAATTGGAGCTGTCTCGCTGGCCATTTCGTTCACAGCATTATTGAATTGAATTTATTTTCCAGAATAGGAAATTCGGCTTACACAGGTCGTAAAAGAAAAGAAAAAAACAATAGTATAAGTATCAATAGACTGCGATACACATACAGTAATAAAAAGATATATACAGCAAGTCCTACAAGTAAGAAACTTATCTTCTCTCTTGTGAATTAAATATATGGATAGAATAAGGCACAAATGAGCATCTGTAGCGGGCCCTAAGTGTACGTGGTGGGCATAAACGCAGTCCAGAGCGGTTGTAAATGTAGTGCTCAAAGAAAGGGTGTGTTGGGTCTTGCATGATTTGTGTCAATTTATTGCAGACCCTCTCATGATACAAGCACTCTAACGAAGTTATCAGTGAACACCAATTAACCCGCTGAGCAACTTTCCTGGATTGCTCAAGCATCTTCACATCGATTCTTGTACCATTGGCAAAGTAACAAATTATGTTATACATCAAAACACTTTGAATGAGGGATTTATAAAACAAGGTCATGATTGTTTTATCCACTTTGAGGTTCTTCAGTTTTCTCAAGAAATACAGCCTCTGATTGGCTTTCTTATGGACAATTGTGGTATTACTAGACCAGTCAATTTTGTTACTCAGCATGGTTCCTAAGTACTTATATTTATCTACTTGTTCTACTTGTTCCCCATGAACATAGATGGGAGCGTGAGTTACTGGCTTGCGACGGAAATCTATAATCAGCTCCTTAGTTTTTGTCACATTAAGTTGTAACAAATGATCATCGCACCACTGGACAAACCTTGCAATCGTGGTGGCGTATGAGTCAATGTCATCTGACAGGTAACCAGTAATGACAGTATCATCCGCATATTTGATGACGCTACAATCACTGGTCATACTCTGACAGACGCTGGTATACAGGGAAAAATCCTGGGGAGAGGACACAGCCCCGAGGCGCACCTACACTTAAAATCATTTCCCCTGATTAGACATCGCCTGCCTTCCCCCTCTGAGGTCTATTTCTAAGGAAATCATGAATCCATAGGGTAATTCGGAAAGATACACCGTATGCGATTAATTTAGCTGTAAGTAAGTGTAGGACAATTTTGTTCAATGCAATAGAAAAGTCTATAAAAGTAGATCTCGCAGACTGTCTACCTTTATCTAAATGAGAGTACACTTTGTGCAGATATGTCAACACCGCATCCTCAATTATGTGACGTACCTGCGATGTGCAAGATGCGATCATTATGTGTGAGAGTACTCTCATCGTGAGGATAACGTAATGATAACGTAAATTAAATAGTGCTGGCTCTAGCCTTCCCAAGTGATGGGGGGGGGCGGGGTGGTGTGGTGGGGGTAAGTAGGGTATAACGCAGTAAAAAAATTCCCAATAAGATACTCACATCACGAGATAATTTAGTAGGCTAGGGAACACGTCCTACCCCCCCCCCCCCCCACACACACATACACATTGCCATCACCATCCAATATATTCCTTTTGCCCTCGGAAAGGGATAAAAAAAAATTTTAACTGAAAGGGCAATGTGCTTAAAACCTTGTATTGCTACTAATTATATATGGATATGGATATGGATATGGATATATATATATATATATATATATATATATGTATATATATATATATAAATATATATATATATTTATATATATATATATATATATATATATATATATATATAAATATATATATATATGGATATATATATATATGGATATGGATATGGATATATATATATATATATATATATATATGTATATATATATATATAAATATATATATATATTTATATATATATATATATATATATAAATATATATATATATGTGTGTGTGTGTGGGCTGTGTGTGTATACAGATATCCATATATACAGATCGATACTAAGCGCTTTAGATAGTCTAGCTGTTTGTGTCGTTTTTTATCTCAAAGTTTCGAAGCTTCGCCTAAGTTTATTGTTACTGTTGCGATTACGATGGAATCATGTATGACATGAGCTTTGGCAATCATTATCATTATCAAAACATATACCACGTCTGCGTGTTATTTTTGGATATAATTTATACTCTTTATGCCACCTGTATTCATCTGTCAAATTAAATTTTTAATTAAAAAAAGGTCATTAAATCTTTAATCACGTCGTCGAGAACGAGTTGACACTGCAGCTACAATTAATCAACAGCAAAAGAGTTTCTGCCAAGTTACTATATGCATTAGTTTCCATGTTTGACAGGTACCTATTATCGATGCAATAATATTGCAAGGACATGTAAACAATACGACACTTCTTTGTTTGTATCATCATTATGTAAAAAATGGACCATATTCTATGAAAACAAGCGCTATATGACATTCAAATAAATCCGGTCGAGTTACTTTCAATTAGTACGAAAGCTTATATAGTGCTTACAAGAAATAGGGTAAGTATATTACCATTAAATATGGAATATGATAGTAAAATCATGGAGATGTAGATATTAATCATAATCATCGGTACACGCCTATCATTGTATGTATTAAAGGGATATCCGACTGCTGGAGTTGCTTGCTAAATATAAATGCTGGATTTTGTTTTTAAATCCTGAGGACAAAACAATATCCTCATAGTATTTCGTTTGGTACACATATTAGGTTTTCAAATTTTGTGTTATTTGTGAATCTGACTACAGCAAAGTGAATGATGTTATCACTGCAATTGAACTGAAAAAAATGTTTTTCTTTTTCCTCATAATATTTTACTTGCATATGCACAGGGAAGAGTAAAATTTCCACAAAAAGAAAAGTTTCATTTTGATGAAATTGTAAGTACTGAGAACGTTGACCACTAAGCAAATATTCAGACTGTAGGCCTATCAGGTTTACGGATACATCAAACGGGAGATTGTTATAGAAAAAGCAAAGTTCTCGAAAACATTTGCCATCATGACATCAATGCAGACCACGTATTGTGATGTCCACCCTCGAAAAATGAAAGGTTTAGCAAGTCAAAAATAGACCAATACATTCAATCAGCAATATATATTCATTTATATATATAAATCAAAACAAAAAACAAATCCGCACTCTTAGTTGAAAACCTCAATAACATATAGCTGTCCCTAACTCGATATATATATATATATATATATATATATATATATATACATATATATATATATATATATATATATATTTATATATATATATATATAAATATATATATATATATATATATATATATATATATATATATATATATATATATATATATATATATGTGTGTGTCGATACTAGTTGAGACAAGTGGAACACTAGTAGTTGTAACTCGGAGTTTCTCTTGTCTGAGTTGTCTGACGATCGCTATAACGCGTGAAACTCCGAGTTACAACTACTAGTGTTCCACTAGTCTCAACTAGTATCAACATATATTCCGCTCTGTCCAATGGACATAGAGCACTCTGCGACAAGATAGACGCCAACCAACTCTCTCTCTCTCTCTATATATATATATATATATTCAATTTTTACTAGATGTTTAAACTATATACTAAAGCGATTGTCCCATTAATCTATATTGTTTATGCTTTTAAGTTAAAAAGTTAGAGAAGTCAATTTTAATTATAACCAATATGACCTTTAATAAACATGAAATTTACACACAAGTAAAAGTATTTCATAAAAACTATTCCAACCACGCTCCGTTTGGTCAGACTTTTTGAACTTCTGAATAATTATGAAAAATGTTTCCTAAAATGCTCAGTTCCACAGGCATCTTGTTCATCAAGTTAAGAGGACGGTCGAATTTTCATCTCAACGAATTGGAGGTTGCAGTTACCATTACTGCTCAAAAATATTTAATCTCGACTATGAAAGCCTGGTTGGTAAAGTAAGAAATGCTGCTAAAAATGAATTCATAAGACTAGCTAAGAATATACATAATTCTAAAGATCACCCACTTCACTCAGAGTTGATCTCTCTGTGCAATAGAACCAGCAAGTACAATCTACGTAATCCTACTATCTTGCCATCTTTTAGAATTATGCTTTTTAAGAACTCATTTATCTACAGAGCAGCCATTTATATTCAAAATGGGTTCTTAGAATCTCTGTTATAATCCTTTAATCTTTAATCTTTAAAACTTCTAATCCTTTCTTACTTTTGTTCATGCTTTCATTTTTGTACATGTTTACGTCTTTTATGTATCATATTTATGTGTCCTATTTATAAATTTTATAATTTATACTGGAATAAAGAAATTGAAATTGAATTGAAATTAGAGATGATGTTTTCTCCATTGTCTCCATTGTAGACACCATTGATGTTTTCATAAGTACAACCTGACGTACAGCTGCTGCTGTATTGGAAATAATCGCAATTGCCATTAACAAAGCACCGACACCAATTAGTATTCGAGTGCCACCAGCCGCTTCTGTGCTTCTCTGCACAGTTGTAGGTACCACCTGCGTCATTGTCTCCGTCATACGTGCTGAATTGTTTTCCTCTGCTATCAACGAAAAATTACCTGTGAGGTAAGATAGCAAGAACCATCAGTGATTAATGCTAGTCCAATAAACAAAGCGTAAGTATCCTGATATATTGCACACTTTTGTTAATAAATCAGTTTCACAATATACTGGGAAGAAGGAGGGGGGTGGGGGAGGTAGGGGAGGATTCCCTTGAAAGAGATTCACAATTCATTATATTTCATGTCAGTGCTGATTTATTCTTTAATGTTCTTTATTTTAATAATGTTTCTTTCTGAATGGAGGTGGATTTAAATAAACTGATGTATATGAACATACAAACTATGCTTGCCAACAAGAGAATATTGTCTGTTGATATTAATTATTGCGTAAAAGTAAAAGGGCCGGACATTTAGATCCTAGCAGGATCCTCCTCAGAGGCCGAATGAGAAGTTACAGTAACAGAAGGATCGAGATGTCACGCCCTATTACGATTACACATTCTTTTACACAGGTTCTTTAGTGAATAAGCAGTTTGCCAACAGTTTGTTTTCTTTTGATATTAAATATTATGATAAAATTAGTAAAAATTGTATTGGGTCCTAACAGAGAACTAAATCCTGGGCTTTCCATTAACTAGTTTTTATTTTTAGTTATTATAGTTTAACATTTGTTATTTTATCTATATGTCTCGGGTGGTCTTTGTCTTGAATCACGGTGTATGGCTCTTTTTGATTTAAATGTTTCACAGATGTTATACTAATCATTATTCTGCTAGTAGTGTGTGTTTACTGCACGCCCTCAATTTTTAATTCTCTTTTACTGGTTCTGTGAAGATATATAGTCGTATTTCTCTTCCATAATATGTCCTACACTTATACTGATGCTTGCTTATTCTGCATACGACCATGTTCATCTGCTGGTCAGACTACTTCAGTATTTTGTCAATGATACCAATGATATCGAATTGATATTTGGATAGGATAAATATCTATATACATCATACGGTCTATTTAAAGTAATGAGCCCAGATAGGACGAGATTGTTTGCAAATTGATTTTTGTAAAGAAATCCTGAGATTACTGGCTCAAATCCCATTCGAAAGAAAACGTTCTTTGCTTTTTCAAGATGATAAAATCAAAACTGGCGTAAGTAAAAAGGCGCTTTTTCACGTCAATTACATCTACTTGAGATGGTTGAAAGAGAGAGAGTCAAATCAACAACAACATTGTATTTTGTATTACTTTATCACTTGTTCTGTTTCTATCGATTTTTGCTTTCTAGTTAATGCGTGACACTTATCATACATACCCTGAAATGGATTATAAACTATATAATTTTCTCGTCGATACAACCGGAGAAGTGTGAAGTGTGAAATGAGGAGGGGGGATTGTTGTTGTTTCACCGAATCCTCTTTGTAAGGGTTTCTGTTCAAGTGTACTTATACATAATTTGTTCGTAAGTTTTAACATCAAAATGTGGTGAAACCGTGACGACCATTTTCTCATGAAGTTTATTGTGAACATACAAGTAACTCTAACTTGACCTATTGTCCAAGGAGAGGCGCAAATAACAAATATGCAAAAAACCTGTATTTCCAATGCTACTGCCCAGTTTATTCATTGTGTAGTTGTTGCTTTCAGACTGTATTCGAAACTCTGTAAATTCAGCATATAAAGCCGATCCACTAGAAGTAGTGATGTCAAAGCGAAGCTTGTAGTTTCTCTGGTTCGTCAAGTAATGGAGCTTTTCATTTCCCAGCCATAAGTTCCTGCTGTCACCAAACTCTTCTTTGTACGCAGTCCAGTTTTGATAAAAAGTAGTAGAGCCATCGGTACGACGTTGAAACACGGGTAAAAGTAATGAAAGTTAATGATGGGCGAGCAGTTGAAGCATACTAGCAGGCAAACTTAACTTACGAAATACCGAATGAATATATATTTAACAAATGTTATTTCAGTATAAAGAACGTAGGACTTGTCTTGCTTTCTTCCTTTATGGGGAGGGCAGTTTTTTTTAGGATTGTCACCCTTTTCATCTACTAAAGTATTTTTAAGTTATACTCAATCCCTGGTAAGGAATTATAAAAGTGCAACAAAACCGAAAACAGAAACTCGTACTCTCCATTAGCGTCTGCTATAGACTAAATCATTATACCTCACATATTGAAACATTCATAGTGTTCAATAAAGACTTACGGTCGTTTTCCATTTTACAAGTTACGTTGAATGGTGAACCAGGCCATCCAGTAGGCTTGATTGTATAAACGACATCTTGCTTATGTCCAGCGTCATAAACATCCTGTCAGTATGTATACAAGGATTCACAAATTTCACCGTCACCTTCGTATCCCTCATTACAATAACACTGTCGTACTTAACTCTTGACATCACACACAGCAGTTGTAGTCATCCTCACAAATCAATCGGTTATTGCTACAGGACACCCGATACTCATAGCTAGTACAGTAACTACTGTTCATGTTCCACAACCGTGCATCAGTAACTACTGCGCTGTGTTCGCAACACGGTAACATGTGTTACAGTTGGCACAGTAATTACTGGAAAGCTGTTACACGTTGAACCACGAGTCCGACAGGTGACAATTTGCAGTAATTTAAAAAAAAAATCTTAATTTTTTTAAATTTTTAAATATTTTAAATGTAAATTTTAAACTTTAAAAATTAAAATTTTAATTTTTAAATTTTTAAAATTTGCAGTAAGAAAACACTTGCAGTAATTACTGTGCCACCTGGAACACATGTTGCCGTGTTACGAACACAGCGCAGTAGTTACTGATGCACGGTTGTGGAACATGAACAGTAGTTACTGTACTAGCTATGAGTATTGGCTGTACAGGAACACTTCTGGGTGCAGTTTTCGTTAACGTATGTTTCTCCATTCTCAAAAGTACCTTCCTACGCCACTGGCAGTTTCCATAGATCATGTTCGGAGGCAGTGGCGTAGGAAGGTACTTTTGAGTAGGGGGGGGGGGGCTGAAGACTGATGGCCGGCCTGGGGGAGGGGTCTAAGGGGAGGGGGTGTCCCTCTCCCCCTTTGGATATTTTTTTTGCATTTCCAGGTGGCCTCAGATGCAATTTGGTGCAATATAACATACTTCAAAACCCACTCCATTTTGTAAATAATATTGCATTTTCACCTGGCCTTAGATGCAATTTGGTGCTCCAAATGAGATTTTTTTTCTCATTTGGAAATGAAAAAGGGGTATTCTGACTTGCGAAGCGGGGGGGGGGCGGAATGATACTTCCGCCCCCCATGTTTTTCAGCCCCCCGGTTCCTACGCCCTTGTTCGGAGGACACGTATACAGCAAAGAACCTGCATGGAGATAAGAGCAGTTTAGCATTGAAATCTCATGATTTCTTTTTTATATATTTCCATGTAGTAACATCCTTATATGAACTAAACGGCGGAAAGCTAATTATAACTTTAAAGAAAGCATGTTAATTAAATCATAACTGGTCACTTATATTATTACATGATATTATTACTAACATACTATGTTACTTACCTAGAGTAGTGCTTTGTGGTTCAGTAGTGACTGCAGTAGTTGGTTGCTTTGTATCTTGCATTGTCTTACCTTGAAAGGATATGAAGGATATTTAGTGACAATTTTGTATTAATATAAATGCTGTAAAGTGAGTTCAATTAAATGGAAATAGAATTGTATTTAATTAAGCCCTCTTTCTGGTTAGTTTGCACTACAGTTTGGACTATAGACTTATCTTGTTTCGTAAGAAAGTGGCATGAGATGGTGGAAAATAAGAATATCATTAACAACACAAATTAATTAACAGCTAAATTGTTAACGTATTCCCCATGAACCAGATAATAAAATAATATGTCCGTGTATCATAATTTAATAATCTCTTCTTATAGTCATGAAACTATCAATACATAACAAGTAATAAGTCATAAAAATTGCAAACTAATGCATAATTAAAGTGATTTTTTATATTGTTACATGATATTATTACAATGCGTGTTATGCTACGGGACTTACCTGGAGTCGTGCTTTGTGGTTCAGTGGTCATTGCAGTATTTGATTCCATTACTTCTTGCATTACCTCACCTAGCAAAAAAGGATAGGAATGATGTTTAGTGACAATTTTGTATTAACATAAATGCTGTAAAGTGCGTTCAATTACATGGAAAGAGAACATTGTTGAATTAAGCCCTCTCTCTGGTTAGTTTGCACTACAGTTTTCATATTAAAGTGGTTTAAGATAGTGGCAAATAAGAATATCATTAACAACAGAAATATATTAATATGATGTTATCTTAATAGACCAAAAAAGGAAGAGAAGCGGATGTTTGAAGTGGCTGTCCTTATAGACAGAATATTGCTAATAATGCAAAAATTGTAAACATTTACAAGCCTGTTCTAAGGGACGATATCTTCTAGACCTATACTTTATTTTTCCAACTCAAGACCTTGTTTTTTAAAAATGATAATGAAATGAAAGAATATTTTCAAATTGTAGTGAGGAGGATGACATGTCTTTGGTGATAGAAATTTGTTATATAAAGTTTAACTAGTGAATTCATGCATGCAGATCATGAAGATATGATAACCAATACATACCGATATTGAGTGCTGTCTCTCAAACAATGGAATTTGGTACCAGTATTTTTGGTTGAAATGAAAATTAACGAGCTATAGGAAGACGTCAAGTTTGAAAACAACTTGCAACACAGGCAACGGAAATACATAAACTTTGTGTCATGTTAAACTTCTTATAATATAAACCATAGTTTGTCAACATTCTGTGTTCTCCTTTAGAAAAGCTGAAACAATTTCTTTCTCTTCATTGTGTTCTAAGTTGACCGTTCTACTTGTCATTGATGTTCTCCGTTAGGCTTTGATTGACCGAGTTAAATGCTGTGATGTCTTTAATATAGACTACGTAACTTTGTCTCAACAAATATATACATGTATTTAATTTAAAGCTGATTGGACGAAGCGAATAATTATCAATAGCAGAGAACGATATTGTAATTACGTCATTGACGGAAGCTCAGCTTTGTCACTTAGGTTTACATTTAGTTATCTTCATTAGAATTAGACAATAAATAACGCTTCCAGCAATATGTAACGTATACTTACCAGAGATGAAGCTTGGCGTATAGCGTCTCCCGTTCTATTCAGTAAATTCATTTTATTTGCTTTGCGTGATAACCTTTAAATTATTCCCAGCTAAAACAAACGCGCTATTGTTACTAGAAAGGCTCTTTATGGATTCGAAAAGTACAATGGTTATTAATTACCTTACTGCAGATATATAAATGATAACATAAATTGAAGCACATCGTTAAAAGAGAACTGACTGAGAAGTGTAATTACACTTTTTTAATGAAAAACCATATTTCTTTGAGCTTTCAAATTCATTCTTATTAAAAAAATATTAGTATACCAACAAAATGTAGAATAACAAATTGGTCCAAGACATGGTTATAGGCTTTGGAAATCACATGACATGTGTTAAAAAGAAGTGCTATGACTGTTCCACCTAACACAGTAACTGTGGATATATATTTCTATCTTGAGTTTGCACTGTACTTTCAGTCTTCAAAAATTTAATTTGATTATGCTAAATTTTGTGCTATTTGCATAAATTATGCCTACTTTTTTGACGGTGGGTATATTGTGGGGTATTTTGCAATAAGTAACTTTCAGTTAATTGGTTAAAATAATCACGATATGATAAGACTTTCATGTAGGAATGGAGTAAGCCACAATAACCTTTTTTGACGTCCAAGTTACGTTTCAGAATTTTCTTTATTAAAATATAATGAATCGAATTTTAAACAAAACAATACATATTTATGAAACTAACCTATATTTAATATACATGGAGAATTTTCAAAAGTTTTAGAGATCTTATTTTTTCAGATCGCTGCATTAAGTTAATAATACTTTGTAGACCTCTATGGAGATACAACGAGAAAAAAATAAAAGAAACTTGATGCTTTTTCAATGACAAAACAATGTAACAATTTGCTGTACACAGTAACTATAGTCTCATCTAGCATATAAGGTACATAATTCAACTGATTACCAACAGATATCAACAGATTTTACCATAAGAGTTCTGGTGGTAACATTGTCGATTGGGAATATAATTTTGTGTATGGAAAGAATCACATTGAAAGGTCAGCAGATAATATAATGTTGTGAAAGTTACGTCATTCTATGTTCAACAAGAAGAAAAAATGGAAGTAGTAAAACTATGCTATATCGGGATGAAATCATGACATGATTCTGTCAGTGAGCCTATCTGCATTTACACACCTTTTCACTACTTCCTCAATTGGTTACAATAGATAGGCCTATAGTAACATTATATGATAAAGGTAGACAGTATGCGAGATCTACTTTTATATACTTTTCTAGTGCATTCAACAAAATTGTCCCTGCTTACGGCTAAATTAATCGCATACTGTGTATCTCCCCGAATTACCCTATGGATTCATGATTTCCTTAGAAATAGACCTCAGAGGGGGAAGGCAGGCGATGTATAATCAGGGGAAATGATTTTAAGTGTAGGTGCGCCTCGGGGCTGTGTCCTCTCCCCAGGATTTTTCCCTGTATACCAGCGACTGTCAGAGTATGACCAGTGATTGTAGCGTGATCAAATATGCGGATGATACTGTCATTACTGGTTACCTGTCAGATGACATTGACTCATACGCCACCACGATTACAAGGTTTGTCCAGTGGTGCGATGATCATTTGTTACAACTTAATGTGACAAAAACTAAGGAGCTGATTATAGATTGCGTCGCAAGCCAATAACTCACGCTCCCTTCTATGTTCATGGGGAACAAGTAGAACAAGTAGATAAATATAAGTACTTAGGAACCATGCTGAGTAACAAAATTGACTGGTAGTAGTAATGCCACAATTGTACATATGAAAGCAAATCAGAGGCTGTATTTCTTGAGAAAACTGAAGAACCTCAAAGTGGATAAAACAATCATGACCTTGTTTTATAAATCCCTCATTCAAAGTGTTTTGATGTATAACATAATTTGTTACTTTGCCAATGGTACAAGAATCGATGTGAAGATGCTTGAGCAATCTAGGAAAGTTGCTCAGCGGGTTAATTGGTGTTCACTGATAACTTCGTTAGAGTGCTTGTATCATGAGAGGGTCTGCAATAAATTGACACAAATCATGCAAGACCCAACACACCCTTCGTTTGAGCACTACATTTACAACTGCTCTGGACTGCGTTTATGCCCGCCACGTACACTTAGGGCCCGCTACAGATACTCATTTGTGCCTAATTCTATCCATATATTTAATTCACAAGTGAGAAGATAAGTTTCTTATTTAGGACTTGCTGTATATATCTTTTTATTACTGTATGTGTATCGCAGTCTATTGATACTTATACTATTGCTTTTTTCTTTTCTTTTACGACCTGTGTAAGCCGAATTTCCTATTCTGGAAAATAAATTCAATTCAATAATGCTGCGAACGAAACGGCCAGCGAGACAGCTCCAATTAGAGAGCTCTGTCACAAAACGTTCTCCAATGAAATTAACGATGTGATCACCGTATCGCTTTATAATTGGTTCTCTAATATTTATGCATATTAATTTTTCATCCAGTGCTCTTGATTGGTGCCCATATTTGCAAGATTAAGTTCCATGTGCTCTATTTAAGATATCGCAACATCCAATAAGTTACAGATTACAGCTCAACGCCAAACATCAGTAAGACGTAGAACGGCGAAACATAAGAAAAATGAAGAGAAAGATGTTGTTTCAACTTTTCTTTTTGGAAGTGATCATCATCGGTATGGTGGAAGCCGGAAGTAAGTATTTCTCTTTCATAATAACCCAAAATAATCCAGTTCCACAAAAACGGAGTTGAGTACGTTATGATTTTTGTTTCTATTTTAAATACTGTATCTGTCTTATTGAATTTAAGAAAAAAAACTACAGATTAATCCCTTTTGTAACCTTCTATTTGCATCGCTGTATGGAAATTAAATTTTCTTTGGCAGCCTTCTTGCAGCTAACAAGATCATTTATATATCTCTATTTAGTTCCTTGCATACCCCTCTACACCCAGTTATGTTTCTATGCTATATCGGGATGAAATCATGACATGATTCTGTCAGTGAGCCTATCTGCATTTACACACTTTTTCACTACTTCCTCAATTGGTTACAATAGATAGGCCTATAGTAACATTATATGGAATAGTATTTCATATTATTGGCAGTTAAGGTTCAAAGAATATCTGTACTCGGATGGAACTTTACTTAAGGAAAGGCTGCATGGTATAATAGTGTATACTATGCTAAGTATATAGGCTTCGAACATGATATTAAGAGAACACTAACACCCTAACGTTTAATCTAGATCATAATAAAGAAACATAATCAAATGAGTTTAAATAATAACAATTGTACACCAAAATATTTCTTTCATCGTCATCATCCCTTTTAACAACAGTGTGGATGATCTACATAACGGCTTCTTACTGAGAAGGTATTTCACGTTTGCTTATACAGTTATTCGAGCAAACCAGTCGGAGCAAAACAGTCCGCGAATTCTGGACTGAGAGCGATAATGCATTTTTCAATACTTCCTTCAATATAGGCTTCGATGCATGTACCCTATATTTTGTTTATACTTATTTAAGTTCCTAAAATATGTCATTTCTATGCTATCTGAAGTTCAATTTCTTAATCAAAATTCCGCATATGTGTTCGATTCCAAGATATATACATTTGACGCTTTGATAAATCTGAGAAACTCATTAAATATATGCAAACTATGACATGGTGTGTTACGCTCATGAATATTTCTTATTGAAGTCTTAATAAGTTATCCACCTAATTACAAGCCCACATATATCATTTGAATAATGAGACGTTTGAGTAATGTGACGAATAATGTGACTTTTCAAAGAAGACAATAAAATATTTCAAAAAATGGCCTGTATTCAGTGGCCTTAAAAAGAAGGTTTTGATAACAAAGGGAAAACATAACAGAAACTTAGGCAGTCACTCCGTTTACATCATCAATGTACATAATGTTTATTCATAAATAAAACTAGAATTAAGAAAAGATTTGTAAATTGGTCAACCTTTGATGGATTTTGGTGGGAATTGCAGCTATTGTCATGGTTTCAAACGACTTTTAAAGTGATTAGGACAATGTTGTTCATAGGTGTTGGTAGACCTTTAAGGACGGTTAGCGCGCCGATGTACCGCTGGTGACGTCAGTCAATTCGAGTCCTGTCGTACCATCTGTGTCCATTGAATAACATAATCATTTCATTGTTGAAGCGACGAAATTAATGATCATATTGGATATTTTTTCTGATTTTTTTCAATATTTCAGTTAAGTAAACAGTCTATGGTCCATAAATTTTAGTCGTGCTTGAAAATAAAACATTTGAAATTATGTGTAAGGTCTAAAAGGGGGTTAAGGTTTACACACTAAATTCACCTGGATCCGCGCCTGACGTCACTGTGATTCGTTCATTTATTTATTTTTGTTTTTTTTTCCACAAAATTCACAACTTTCAACAATATTATCAACATGGTCATGACAAAGTTTATAAGTAAATGATAGCTATCACTGTGTTTGTTATTTCATGACAAGCTGGACGACTGTAAAACAATGTTCGCATTCGTTGTCAATCTTATATCAGGTAAAGTCATCTAGTCCAATCCGCCTTATCGTGTATAACGATATTTCGACCATTGAATCAACACTCCGAGAGAGGGACAACAATGTTTGGTTAAAGACGAAAGAATGTTTACTCTGTACAATTATGTTGGATCCATTTTCCATAGTCTTATACGGCGTTTATATAAGAAACAACGGAACTAAGTACTAGACCCGCTACCGAACAGCAAAGCACGGAATCCAGTAAGTCCGATGTGCATATCAAATGTAATCATATATATTTCGGAACAAATCGCTCTCATAATCGTTACGGTAGTGTAAGCTACCCAATGAAGAGGGCTAAATTGCGCCAGGTCCAATCTAAAGGTTTCAATGTTTCCCATCTCAGGTTTAACTGATGTATCAGTTAAACTGATTATTTTAACATTATTTCTTTTGTCTTACTTGAATGTAGTTAAGACAACCGAAGAAACAATGGTACTAAATACTGGACCCACTTCCGAACTGCAAAGCACGCAATCCAGTAAGTTCTATATGCATATCACATGTTACCATATATTTCTGAACGAAATGCTCTCATAGTCGTCACGGTAGTGTGAGCTATTATATATATATATATATATATATACATATATATATTTTCACGACTTAGAGGTACATGCATATTGAATAAAAAACAATCATATATTCTTGTGAAAATCCAATGTTTATGTCTTGATTTAATCAACTCGCAGGTACATTTGTTCCTACGTGCCCTACGAACATGATCTACGGAACATGTAGTTGCCAAGCAACATGTGAAGATCCCAACGGACAATCTGGCTGTAATAGTGACTATTTGGGTAGTGAGGGTTGCACCTGCCCAGCTGGTTTCTTAATGCAAGGGAGTGACTGTGTCAGTGCGAGTGAATGCGGGTGTTTCGTAGCAGAGGCCAACTTGGTTATACCAGTGAGTATTTGCATGAACAAAATATCACGTGACTGTGCAAACGAATCAGAAATGAACTTAAGCTAACGGACTTTGCGATAACACAAAATGTAAGTAAAATCCATTGTTTAATAAATGCCATATTTATATTTTCATCTATTCAATTCAAGAATGGAGAAACATACGTTAACGATGACTGCACACAAAAGTGTTCTTGTAACAATAACCAACTGATCTGTGAAGATGACTACAACTGTAGTACCGATGCTGTGTGTGATCTGAAGAATGGAGTACGACAGTGTTATTGTAATGAGGGATATGATGGTGACGGTGAAACTTGTGTATGTTTGTATACAGACTGTAAGGATGTCTACGACGCTGGTCATACAGAAGATGGCGTTTACACAATCCTTCCATCTAGATGGCCCGGTCCAGCGTTCAGTGTCTACTGTAAAATGGATAATGGTGGAGGATGGACTGTAAGTTATTACAGCATAAATTAACTTTGTGTAAGAGTATAGTATAAAGTGTATTTTCAAACAGTTGTATTGCCTGATAATCAAAAGTAACTTTTTACAACGGATTTAGAAAATGCTTCAAATAATGATAATTAAACAAAAATATATCCATAGCCTATGAGTAGTGTATTTCATAAGTTCCCAAGAGACTGTTTAGCATTTATGTTACTCAGCGCCTTCCCTTAGAGGTCCATTTAGATCATTTCGCTGCCTTTCTCTTATTCAGGTTTTTCAACGTCGCATTGGTGGCAGTACTAGGTTTTATCAAAACTGGGCTGCGTATAAAAATGGTTTTGGTGATATCAATGTGGATTTCTGGCTTGGGAATGAGAAACTTTATTACTTGACAAATCAGAAATATTACTCTCTTCGCTTCGATGTTACTACTTCAAATAGAGACTCCAAATATGCTTTATATTCGGAGTTCCGAATAATGTCAGAGAGCCATAACTACAGACTCGACAGACTTGGCAGCCATAGCGGAACTACAGGTTTGTTAAGCCTTCTTCTAATTTCCCCTTTTTAATATGTTTCACTCTAAGCAACCACAAAAGACAAACAGATCGATACTTGCCAAGTAACTGTGATATTTATTAAATGCCTTCAGTATTCTAAAGGGGTCGGCCATGTATTGAGACCGGGGCATACTCGTATAACGATAGAAGAAGAGAAGAAGATAGCACATTTACATAATATGAGAAAAGGAAAATATAGGCAAAAAAAGGAATATATATATATATATATATATATATATCTATATACATTCCCCTATATATATATATATATATAATATATATATATAATATATATATATATATAATATATATATATAATATATATATATATATAAATATATATATGTATATATATATATATATATATATATACTATATATATATATATATATATATATATATATATATATATATATATATATATATATATATATATATATATATATATATATATATATATATATATATATATTGTGAAATGGCATATCCAAAATATAGGTAAACCTATAAGTGATCTTCATACTTGCATTGTAAACAAGTAAATATATTCCGCGATGTACTGTTTTTTTTTCAAGTTAATTATATGAAATCCTCGTCGATGAACCGTCCTAGTTGTATTTATTCCTTTGGCAGGTGCACGTACTCTCGATAACAACAAGGGCAAAGATTTCAGCACGTATGATCGAGACAACGATGGATGTGATCAATACAACTGCGCGTTCAGACACAGAGGCGGTTGGTGGCATTCGGATTCTTGGTGCAATTATTGCAGCCATAGTGGTGGTAATCATTGTGACCAGTTCCACTACACAGGAGAATCAAGCTGTTACACCGTTTGCACCAGTGAAAACCTTAATGGTTACTACAACGGGGCCCATGGACAGAACATCTTCTCTGACCACGATACCTACTGCGATATAACGTTCACCGAGATGAAAATTCGGCCGACTTAAACGTAATGACTTCAAACGTACTTGAATATTTAGTCTAACGAGTCAGATTAACTGTTTGAACCAAATCATTAACAAATAGAGAGGCTAAACGTTGAATTGAAGCAGCTTTGTTCATTGTGGTTCATTCAACTTTCAAAACTGATCATTAATTATACTAACACTAACATCAATGGATTTCATGTGCTCGATTATTACGTCAAAATTCAATTTCGAAAATAAAACTGCAACAAATACATTTTGAAACTTTCTGATATTATCTGTATGTGACAATCACGTGTCTGGGCGTCAGGCGATTTCAAATAGGAAAATATCATGTATGCAATTAAACTATAGCATTCGTGAAAACGTGGTGATATAAGCTTGAAGCTGCTGGATTTCCTCACCATCATTATTTTCCTGATTTGAGTTTCCTTGATCCTCAATCAATAAATCAATCAGAAAACATTTATATAGCCCCAATATCAACAGCAGTTGTTTAAATGATGATTGATGACGAGCAAGTTATCGCATGTGAATACAGTGTTAATAAACTAAGGACCTAAGTACTTATAATCCAAATATTTTTTTTAATGTACTTCAAAATATATTGAAAAGAAAGGAAATTGAACTATATTCATCAAACATATCTAAATTTCATGAAACAATAACTGCTCGATAAACCATCAAAGTGTTAATTTGATAATTGTTATCAGGTGGTTTCCTGTAATTCGATACTTATTCCTTATGTTTATAGGAGTGTGGAAATGACGGAATAAAAAAAAGAAGTTATTCTGAAAGATACAATAGAGTATTATGATCACCACTGCGTGTCAAAAAGTTGTGAGGCTATAGCGGCGTTTATTATAGTAATTGATCTTTTATTGATTTCAAATCAGAAATGCCCTTCTTTCTTGTAAATGAAATTTAATATTATATCTAGATTTATGTTATCCTGTGGAAATCATTAGAGTGTAAATTAAATTGGCAATCATTGTTTGGTTTTGTTGCTTTTGTTTTACGTTGTTACTTAATAAGGAGAAAGGGTGGTTCAGTTGCGTAACGCCAGGATGCTGAGGGGATGGATGGGAGAAGGGCAACCGGGGCCCCAGACGCTTTAACCCTTGAGCCTGAAGCAAACCTTAATATATACGCTCCACATTGCGTTTAAAAGAAACAGTTTGCCATTATCAAAAAATGTGGAACCCGAATATTTTGCTCTAGAGTGAGGGTTATTCTGACGATCATTACGTCAGTACATCTGGCCCTGTCAGTATATCTGGCCCTGTCAGTACATGCGGCACATCCAGTATATCTGACCTTGTCAGTATATCTGACCCTTTTAGTACATGCGGCACAGCAAGTATATCTGGCCTTGTCAGTATAACTGGCCCTGTCAGTATATCTGGCCGTGTCAGTATGTTTGCCCCTGTCAGTACATGCGGCACATCCAGATTATCTAGCCTGGTCAGTACATGCGGCACAGCCAGTTCATCTGGCCCTGTCAGTATATGGCATTGTCAGTATATCTGGCCCTGTCAGTACATGCAACATAGTCAGTATATCTGACTCTGGCAGTATATCTGGCCCTGTCAGTTTATCAGGCCCTGTCAGTATATCTGGCCCTGTCAGTATATCTGGCCCTGTCAGTTTATCAGGCCCTGTCAGTTTATCAGGCCCTGTCAGTATATCTGGCCCTGTCAGTATATCAGGCCCTGGTAGTATATCTGGCCCTGTTAGTATATCTGGCCCTGTTAGTATATCTGGCCCTGTCAGTTTATCTGGCCCTGTTAGTATATCTGGCCCTGTCAGTATATCTGGCCCTGTTAGTTCATGTGACATCGGTCACTTTTCATAGAAATGAACTTCTAATATTCGATGATATGAATCCTGAGATGTCTAAGCCCTAACCAAATAGAGCCACGACACTACTGTTTTTCCAAATGTGTGTGTGTGTGGGGAGGGGGGAGGGAGGGGCATTTGATAGTTTGCCCGCCACCCATCGAAATGGATTAACGCCCATGCATTAAACGAAGGTAAACAGAATCACAAATCCATCTAAAATACCAGAGTTTGCATGGTTACTACATTAATGAATGTAAAACGCCATATGTCACGTGGTCAATGGAGTACAACGGGTCAAAACTTGTTATGAGAACTTTCAAAATAAATATGACGAAAGCAACAATGAAGTGGAAAGATTTTTATAGTTTTTTTTTGGAAAGTACGCCGGTATCGAAATTTATGTAACCGATGAAGTCCATATTAAAGGACGTGATCGTTATTGGTAATGATGTCCCATAAGATGTTTGTATAATACCTAACGGGCATAAATTAGCACTTCTATAAACTCGAAATGAGCCACCACCCCGCCACCCCTCTACTTCCTCCTCCGGCTATGTTATTTGCGTTAAATATAAATAGATAAATTATGGTATTGAAATACTTAGATACTATGTTGATATTGTTACCGTGGGGACCGCAGTTGTTGGCAATGTACAAACCTCCTTTAAAGAAGAGAAGTCCGTAAAAATGAATGGCAAGAGTTGCTTTAAAGTAGGGTTGTCCAACCTTTTACAGAGGAGGGCCACATGGAATGATTATGATGAAGGAGAGGGCCGCATGAACCCTACGCTCGATTTTTCGATTTTTTGCCCGAAGCCCAAGGCAACAAGATGTGAGCACTGCGCGCGGAGCGCACTGATTTATTTTCCTTCCGATGGGAGTGTCACACAAATTAACTGACCTGTATGCAGTTTTTTGGACCCAGAAGGTTCGAATGATTGATTATATAACTTCAAATTGTTATCAATAAATCTGCTCACTAAAATTTCGCACCGTACAAGCATCTCTGGCGGGCCGGACGCAACCCTGCGGCGGGCCGGACTGTGGCCCGCGGGCCGTAGGTTGGACAACCCTGTTTTAAAGTATTACCTTGACGCTGATTAAGATATAAAATCTTCATGCTGTTACACTGTCACTGAAATGCCTTTATATTTACACCCAATCAGCAACTCGAACGGTGTGGCATTATATTGTTAAGAATGGTTAAGTGTATAAAAAGCCCGGGGTTATGACGAAATTCTTCCATTTTAGTTCTTTAACATCAATTTTTATTTTATTATGCTATAACTATAACATTATGACGCATATGCTATTCAATTCAAACATGTATCTCTAATTCTAAGCAATGGATTCATTTTGTAAACATAAGGGTCGGAAATCTTATGTTCCTATTGTTGCATATTCAGGCATATCTAAAATAAATTCCGTTCTTTTATGTAAACACGGGGAATTCTTTCACGCGGTATAGAGGCAAACACTTTAAGCACGCATGACCATGACAATGACGCTTGCGGTAAATTCAACTGTGTTGAGAGACAACGTAGCGGTTGGTGGCACTCGCACTATTGGTGTTCATTTTGCGATAGTAATCAGCGATACTGCAATCGATTTCGATACATCAGCAGCTTTGACACCCTCTGCATCGACGGTAACTTAAATGGAAACTTCATTGGAGCAGATGCAGAGACTCTTAGAGAATCGTTGTATGTGCTGTAATCTTCGTTGAGATGAGGATTCGTCTATCATCTTGAAGAAGGCATATGTTAACGAGAAACAAATTGAACAACAGCCCTAAAATCAGAGACATAGCATTAAGCGTAGAAAGCAATAAAATGAACAATGTCAGACAACAAATCGTTTACGTGTTTAGTGTTATATATACAACTACAATACAGATCAGTGGTAACATTTCACATGACTATTAATCAACTATGTTAAATGAATAACTTAACAATGTTGTTGTTATCTAACGTTCATTCATACTTCGTAAAGATTCCTAAATCCTATTGGTCCATTCAGGTCAGCTGACCGTGGTTAATCCTGTGAGTAACGCACGGTAAAATTACGGGGCATCACTTTAATAAATTTTTGGTTATATGTAACCAAAAATGTTTTGTTTTATGATTTTTCCCCCACACAAATGGTAGTGTATGAATGAACGGGGTTAATCAACGGTCTAGCGTGCGTTACTCACATGATTAATGCACTCCGGGTGTAAATGCTATCGCTGGATGCACTCGGGCTCCGCCCTCGTGCATCGCTTGCATTATCTCCGATCGTGCATTAATCCTGTGAGTAACGCACGCTAGACCGTTGATTAACCCCTTATTCTGAAAGCATCGGTGTATGGAGTTGACTAGCTATGAATTTATGACTATACTAACAGGCTCAGTTTTGCTCTCGGGAATGATCGATACATCATAGGCTATATCAGGCTGTGACACTTCACTAAAAAAGAAATGCATTCTTTTCTAGTAAGATTCTCCAAACTGAAAAATTGTGGAACTTTGTTGGCTACGACATAGACTACTCAAACGAGACGACGAACATACTTAATATCGTAAATTCATTAAACCAATCGCGTCATTTCTTTAATTTGTCTATTTTAAGTGTGTATAAGCGCATATGATGTCAGAAAGCAGTTCCACTAGGAGAATCTTACTAGTAAAGAATGCATTACTTAGTTTCTTTTTAGTGAAGTGTCACAGTGATATAGCCTATGATGTATCGATCATTCCCGAGAGCAAAAAGCCTGTTAGTATAGTCATAAATTCATAGCTAGTCAACTGAATCCGGAGTGGACGCTAAGACCAAATATAACTTTCAACTCTCGGTATCTTTAATATTACCAGAAGAAATGTTAATAGAATAAGCGGAAAATGAAACTAAAAGAACGGAACGTACACCAAAGTTACTCTGGTCAAGAATATTAATGACGACCATACGTACAATCCCTACAAAGATTTTTATGAAGCAACGCTTTCCCGCCATGGGTCGCGAAGCAAAAACAAGTGCGGGTCGTGAGCCCGGTAGTGGAAGACAAAGGTCAAATCACACAAGCTAACAAATTAGTATTGTGGCCATAGCACGTATACCATAATAACAATATGACCCAATAATGCATACACAAGTAGGTAATCCAGGCAGTTGTTCCATTACAACTCCCTGGGTAAACATATATATTACTTGTGTTTAGTCTATCAATTAATGTAAAGTGATAAAGGTCAAAGCAGATCAACATTATTTTGCTAGTTACTCCTTGACCATAAGGCTGATGGACTTCAAACAGTGGGTACGTGCTTAGGCATAGGTTGTTGCACCTGTGTGACTAATAACGTCATAGGGCCAAAGGTCACAGGTCTAATAACCCCCAAAACACAGTAATGTGGCCATTACACGTATAACTTATCTTCTTATCGTCAATAGGACTTATATTTAGAATTAAGTTAAATTAACCTAGAGCAGAACCTGACCAGAAAGTATGAACTTGATGATCCTCTTTCACGACAAACTTCTTCAAGTCAATTAGCATTGACTGATAACTTAGAACGGAACGCAGAAACGTTTTCAACAAGACAACGTTACGTAACAAACTGTAATACTTATATACCTTTACATGGCATTCGTTAATTTCAATCATAACTACTTCATCACTTCTGTGAATTGTACGTTCTTTGACAATGTCCGTCGTAAGTTATCAGTCAATGTCAGTGGCGTAGGAAGATACTTTTGAGTGGGGGGGGGGGCTAAAGACTGATGGCCGGCCTGGGGGAGGGGTCTAAGGGGAGGGGGTGTCCTCCCCCTTTGGATATTTTTTGCATTTCCAGGTGGCCTCAGATGCAATTTGGTGCAATATAGCACACTTCAACACCCACTCCATTTTGTAAATAATTTTGCATTTTCACCTGGCCTTAGATGTAATTTGGTGCTCCAAATGAGATTTTTTTCTGATTTGGAAATGAAAAAGGGGTTTTCTGACTTGCTGAGCGGGGGGGGGGGGGGGCGGCGGAATGATACTTCCACTCCCATATTTTTCACTGGGGGGGGCTGGCGCCCCCCAGCCCCCCGGTTCCTACGCCCTTGGTCAATGTCGATCGACTTGATGACGTTTCTTGTGAAAGAGAAATCACCTCGTTTTTAAAAATTAACCAAATCTAATGCGATTTAGAAGTATTGAAAAAATGTGGTGGCGCTAGACCGATGCATACATTCACATTCTCTCTACAAAATGAGGCAAAATACGCTGAAAAATAAAATTGTTATGTTTCTTCTTACAGGGGCGTATCCAGGATTTTCTAACCCGGGGGCGCGGGCGAATTACTATCTAAGCGGAGCGCCACCATCAGTTGACGCGCAGCGTACAAGAAAATTTCTAGTTTTGATACCCCCCAGATCACCGGAAATGGCACTTCCCGGGCTTGAAACTGACCAACCAGATGTACACTTTTGCCTAAGAACCAAGTATTTCCAAATAGTTTTGTTTTCATGTATAACCTGTTTGAAGATTGTCACCAGTCACACATCATGTTCGACCTCATCACATCTCTCCTGTGGATCATTGCTTTTGTAGGTGATTCTACGTCGCGGCCCACAATACCCGTCAGCCCCACTTTTTAAGATTTTAAGTCCATTATTTGTTCAGAATTTGAAAATTCACATTTCTCGTGAATAAATTCACTTCAACACATGCCCATAATGTTGCACAAAATTTCATCTAAGGACAACCAATATAGAAAAACCACCTTCAACCCCTAACAGACCGGTCAAAAACTGCACGAGTATGGAGGGAAGTGTAATGAAGAATGATATGATGATATGATACGCTCTTGGATCCACTACATGATATTCACAGGAGAGGTGCTCAATTCTTTGTAGATTCATTGTATGAGTTACGGTACTAGCAGGGCCGTCTTAAGAGATCACCGGGCCCTGGGCCCGGCAATGGAGCGGGGCCCCTCAATCAAGTGAGTTTGAAAAAAGTTGCGTGAAAAATTGACATCCTTGACAATCGCTCAGCCATAAACATGCCTGCATTTAGCACCCTCCCTATGCCGCGCATAAAGCATAAAACTTAAGCTGAATAACATACGTATTACAGGCGCGGCGGAACGGGAAAATTATTGGGGGGGGGCTAATGTGTGGAGACTATGTAATCGGAGCGCCACCATGGGTTGGCGCGGAGCGTACAAGAAAATTTGGGGTTTTTCAAACCCCCAGATGGCCGGAAACGGCACTTCCCGAATGTTTTATGCTGCGAATACCTACCCCTAAAATATGGGTCTCAAGCCTGCAATTTCTCAGATTGCACGTAAAAGTCTGTAAAAACATTGTAATTTGTATATTCGATGGTGCTTTAAGAGAGTAGCTATTACTCGTAGTGTACTCGCAAAGACGTTTTTGAGTGTAGTAAGGGGATGTTGGAGAACTGGCTGAAATGAGGCAAGTCATTGGCCTAACACGAAGTTGTGTTGCGCTTACCGGTACTCACACTCACTGCTTCCTCTTTTCACGGGGGGGGGGGGGGGTGAAGACGCGGTTGTGGTGACAATGTGGTCTATAGCCAGGGGACGGGCCGAGGGTCTCCCCAGTATTTACTATTACACCTATATAGTATACGTGTGCATTGGACAGATCGACAAGTATGCATTGAAAATGGGCAGATGCACGTTTCGGAGCCTTGGTATATATTGGGGTGGGGGGGGCTTATCATGCATTTGCCCCCTCAATTTTTTCATTGGGTGGCTGAGCCCCCCTCCCCCAAGCCCCCCCCCCCCCCACCGGTTGCGCCGCCACTGACGTGATATATCTAAAAGCTGAAATATATTATACAAGAGTAATCTCCCAGTTGCCCTCCATCCCTTCCCTAACAATACTGGACTCACCATTTGTAACAACCTTGTGTTGAGTCTTTCAACTGGGGAAACTAACGGAACTTGCGGCATTTCTTGATCGTAAACTGTTGTATGAATGGCTGAAAGTCAATCTTTTTGAGGATGTCGCTTTCTGTGCATATGCATGAGAGAGGGCCTATTAAGTCGCCGTTGCCCCATTCTGTTCTGGAGATTATTCTTAATTAGTTTTAACCTCGAAAATGAACGTTACCTAGTACAATTTGTAACCATCATGCATAGGGCAATTCGCGGACCCGAGTTGTCTGGTGTTGTAAGCCTTCGGGCATTGTGTATTCAAGGGTTGCTAACTCAAATTCGAATATTTAATATCAAACTCTCAAGTGTTTCACCAACTCTCGTCTCAAGTTGTCAAGTATCGAATTCAATCAGGCATAATGGCCTATTCAATAAGTTTTCCTCCCAGATTAAGACATGGAGTTACTACGATTGCGGGGCCCTGACATCGCCGGGCCCTGGGCCAGGGCCCAGTGGGCCCATGCGTTAAGACGGCCCTGGGTACTAGGTTTGGGGTAACAATTAGCATTCAGGTCGAAGTGTATAACATGTTATCTCTGGATGGCAGTGTTGCATCGAAGGACATATGCAGTTCGCATATAGATCCTGGTCTAATACCGATATGCGTCATGTTCGAGACCAGCCACAGTTGGTTTCATAGCACAATTGTACAATTGTTTAAGGCGTCCATACACAAATGCGTTATGATAGACCATATATAGTATATATATATGTGTTAATATATATATATATATATATATATAAATAAATATATATAAATAAATATATATAAATATATATAAATATATATTATTAGTGAGAGAGGAAACATGGAAACGTCAAAATGGCGTTGTCGGTATAAGGGGTTGGGTGAGGCGCACGCCCCTTCCGAAATCATCGATCCGTCACTGGCTACGCTGTGTATATAATAGGGATCAGCCCTGTAATTATGTCACTGTTCCTATTCCTCTTCCCGGTTTTTCTACTCCCTCCTTTTCTCCTTTTTCTCTCTTTCTTCTTTTTCTTTTCCCTTCCTTCCTCCCCTTCTTTCCCTCTTTTTTCCCTTTTTTCTTCTCTCTTTTTTTCTCTCCTCTTTTCTTACCCGGGGGAGCGCGCCCCCAACGCCCCCCCCCCCTGGATACTATATGGGCATTTACTGATCTAATGAATGGACATCTTCAGTACAGTCTATACAGTCAATACAGTATATCAATAAAATAGTTAACCGTCTACCAAGCAAAGCCACAACATCATTTACAAGAATCAGCATTACTTTTGTTGAACTACTATACTTCTTTTGTTTCAACTTGAAGGAAAGTGCATTGACTCGAACGGAAGACTACAACCTTATGTTACTTGTAATTTGTACATGCAAGTTTATTTGTAGTAGAAGATGCATAGACAAAAATGTTGGTATTATAACGGTTGGTCGAATGATAAATATAATATAACATGTAAATATTTGTTACTTTGTTTTGGCTAGTAATTATAGAGAGAAACTGGGCAATGTCCATTTGGTTTTTAAAATTTATTAACGGGAGAACGATGGATGAAGTGAAGAAGTTCGGAGAGGGTGGGGATTATGGAAGGGATACAGTCGCTGGAGTAGGGAGGGGGTTCTGGAAGGGAATGTTTCATGGGGAATTGGCGACCAGTGACAATAAGCGTAGGATGTAAGTTGACCAAAACATCGTGATGACATGTTAGGAGTATTCGTCATTGTATATATATATATATATATATATATATATATATATATAGGAATAACGGAAAAACTGTTAAACAACTATGCTGCATTTAGAGAAAGGCTGGATCTCGAGTGAGATACAATAATTGAATTAGGTAAGTGATTGGAAGTAAAACAGCCAATGTTTGGTTTTTGCAGAGCTTTCGAGCAAAACTAGCTCTTCTTCAGAGCATGATCACCGAAAGTGACAAGGAGTAGCAGGAATTGAAACTATTTTATAGAGAAGATGTCGGCATGGTTGTAAAGGCAAAGCGACTTATATATATATATATATATATATATATATATATATAAGTCGCTTTGCCTTTACAACCATGCCGACATCTTCTCTATAAAATAGTTTCAATTCCTGCTACTCCTTGTCACTTTCGGTGATCATGCTCTGAAGAAGAGCTAGTTTTGCTCGAAAGCTCTGCAAAAACCAAACATTGGCTGTTTTACTTCCAATCACTTACCTAATTCAATTATATATATATATATATATATATATATATATATATATATATATATATATATATATATATATATATATATATATATATATATATATATATATATATATATATATATATATATATATATATATATATATATATATATATATATATATATATATATATATATATATATATATGCGGACAGGTTTTGAGGAGGAGTTGGGTTAGAAGGAATACGAGAAATGCCTGAAATAATACATAAAAATGGACAATGAAATAATTTAGACTACATCTATTGCACAACAGACTGTAGAACAAGAAAGATATTAGATATATATTGCATTACCACAGCGACTCTATTCTTCAATACAACCATGGAGCTATAAACAGATAGCTTATATCTCCATTATACAACCAACATAATTATACATTTTACTTTGATATATGCAGCTTAACTTAACACATGCTAATTACATTAATTTAAAAAGAAATAAAATTCACCATAAAGACATATATCCTTAAAACATATATAGGGTAATTTTAAGTTAAGACCAGGATGTGAGCACTTTCCAAGCGCTGGAGACAATGGGGAGGGCGGGATGGGGGGGGGGGGGGAGCGGTGGCGAGGGAGGGTTGACCAAGAGGTTTTGGCGCAGATGCGTTCTTCAAGGGAAGATTTGGTCACTTTATCCTTCGAAAAATGTATTGCTTATCAAAGGTTTCTAGGTTTAACTGCATGATCCGTGCTTGCCTACTCAACGTGCTCGTATATAGCCAGCCTTCTTGGTGGTGCGGGGCAGAGCCAAATTTTTGTACCCATTTAAAGAGTTGGGTAGGAGGCACGTGTCCACTTTCTCCTCGCGGCTACTGTCCCATCAATGTAAACGATATTACACATATACAGATACATAATAGTACGTTTGGGTAGGCTTACAGAGGTATCATATCATACTGACTGATTACATATGGAGACTTGTGTTTATCTTGAAGACGACGATCAAGTTCCACGTGAAGCTTGAAACGTTGACTAAAAGTGAACATCAATGAATCAAGGTTAACTTCTTCAGAGAAATCTCGTTTTATGATTCTAGTATTGGGCTAATGAGGAAATCCTTGTGAGAAGCAGATCACATCGTATCGTTCATGAAGAGTTCCGTGTTTGGGGGGGGGGGGGGGCACTTTCCTCTTGCCCCCCCATTGGGCTACGCCATTGTGCCAATACCCTTTCCTCCTTCTGCCCCACCGGTTGTCGTGGTCTATATCAATTTTTACATTATTACATTAGTAATCAAATATGTACTCAGGCAAGACACATTTCTATGAGGAAATTAAGTTTATGGAATACTTCCAACTGTGAAAAAGACACCCCAGTTTTGTTCGATAAAACCCAGAAAGCGACAGGGAATGAATTTGGCGATAGAAACTCTGCTGATCTGCCCTTAATATATTCATATTTGTTTTTAATATATTCATGATAAATAATTTGGTTTACTTACACATACTACATTCTAAATATTTACGAGTATCCATCATGCAATCTATATACAGTACATACAAGGATTATGAATATAATTGGTATTTCGAAATGATTAAAAATTTGACTCAATAACGTTGACATTTATTACGTATAGGCCTAATATGTTAATAAATCGTTAAATGATGATAATAACTATGCGGAATTTAAAACTAAGAAGAATAAACTTTAATAACTATTCACTAATCCAACAAGCTGAATACAGGTCCATTAATTGCTTACAAAACAAGGCGCGAGTCAAAAACACTTAGAGTAAACTTCGTTGCGGTGTTTCTTATTCGTTTAAACTGTATATTCGCTCCCTCCTCAGTTGATGGTAACTGCTCATAGGGAAACTGGAGTGTTTGAAAGAACACTTGGTAATAGTACTAGTGACAGCTACCAATGTCGACAGTAACTACTATTACGCAATACTATTATTGTAACGCTTAATTACAAAATAGAGACATGAGGATGATGCAATGGACATTAAACTATAAGTCACTGATATATATGTCGAATCAAAGGATGCTTTACTAGAAAGTAAAATTTAATAAGGCTTCTTGAATGATTTCCAGATGTGTTGAATCAAAGGTTGTTTTAGTAGAATGTATAATTTAATAAGGCTTCTTCAATGATTTCCAGGTGTGTGATATGTTCGATATATTAGTCTTTTTGAAAAGAAGAAGAAAATATTGAAGAAACTTCATAAATCCTGATAGATGTATATCTAGAGAGGTCTTATCTTCATCTCAGTGTACTTGATGTTATACTCGCCTCCAGGCAGGTTAACCCATTTTATCCCTTTTTGGCCAGTTCCATTATATTCACCATTGAGGTTCGAAAAGCTGCATCCATAGTACCACCAGGGACTATAATGATTCACGTCACATGCACCACTGTTGTTGTCGAATGTACTGAATCGCTTGTTTACATTATAACTCAAAGCAATACCAGCATTAGAGCCTCCATTTGGATCTGTGGATTAAACAAGAAAATCTCTGTCTTTATATGGGTCATTCCATTTATGTGGGTACCAACAGCCTATGGCTTTAATGTCATTTTATTTACCTAACTACACAAGAATTTATACTGCTGATGAAAATCTATTCTATGTATTAATTTGTACAACATATTGCTCTATATGTTAACACCATTTCAAGTTTTGAAAAAAAAAAACAGAGATTGGAAAAAATAATATAATATAATTGATGTCCCTCCTATTTTTCAGGTATTTCTGTGACATGAGATATTAGTATTAAGTTTGTGTTAATCATTTTGTGTATATTACTTGAATGATACCATCTGTATTTTATATTATAACAACAATGAATGGTCTTCAAGTATTAGCCTATATGTCTTCATTCTTCAATTTGAGTTCATTCACGCCCAAACCGAGGACACAAAATACACCTCACATCGTAAATTTTCATGTCCCCACTATTTACGTATGAAACCAGCCCTTGCCCTGTACTATAATACAATTTGTAAGCTTCCACTTTAGAAAAGGAGTTAGGCTGATGATAAGCTACCCCGAAAGCAAAAACATACAGCAATTGCCTATTATTTACAAAGCAACTTTTCAAAGCATCGGACATTTCATGATCTGATTAAAAAAATCATGTCCCGCGAAATATTTACGTCGTTACTTTTCTAGTGTCGATGATTTAATTAAATAAACTGTATATGACTAAATCATCAAGTGGAAACAACAGCGGAGGCTCTGTTCTCACAAGATACACAAATGTTAGCATCACAATCTTCGACTGTGCATAGTATGATCAACTGGAACTTTTATGTCCCCGCGTATACGAAGTTACGGATTTTACGTCGTGCAGTATAATCGGGATGTTAATTTTGTTAAGTTTTACGTTATTTTTTTCGCTCCTTCTGCTAATTGTTTCTTGTGAAATATAATGTTATTACAAATTGGTGAAACGTTTGTGTGTTCCCCATAAGTTGCATTCTAGCTCAGTATTTGTGAAGTGCAAAATGAGGGGACGTCAAAATTTTACCGTCCCCGATTTACGTTGACAGCTTAACGCTAGGCCCGTAGCCGTACCTACAGCGTTGTGTTAGGCTAGGGGAATACTCGTTCATACGTACATCGTTATTAATTGGCCGTTTCTTATATTCGTAATCTGAGTGATACGACTTTGAGACTAGCCCTAAGTTATGCTAGACCTAAATTATTAAATTGCTGTAGGTATATGCCTATCGACGTTCAATCTGTACAGTTAGGGGTGTAGGCTAGGCCTAGGCTTGGGGCAATATTTCACAGGTGGGAGTAATACTAATACTAGGTATTTACCCTGTGGCTGAACTTTTTTTAAGTTGTCCTTGCCCTAGAGACATTTGCTGGTTAAAAATATGTCTAGGAAATTTATGTGCCAGTGCTCTAGCTGTAATCAATAAACTTATTGCTTGGGTAACATGCAAGGGAGGGGGACAACATGCAGGGGAGGGGGACAACATGCAGGGGAGGGGTTCCCCCAAGGGTCAAGATAAGCGGGCACACCTGTAGGTGTTATTGGTGCCTGTGAATGATCTAACAGTGCCCGTCAGCTCAGAAATTCACGGTACATGCGGGAGCTGCTTTTTTCACTTGGGGAAGGGCAGGGATTGTCTCTTATTAGGGTGTTCACTTTCAGGTTCAAATATGTTATAAACTTTTTTATAGAAGCAGAAAACAAAGTAAAACGTACCCCTTGGCTTGCACCAAATATCCCCCGTTTCCATGAAAAATCCTGTGGACCAGTGGCTAGGTGTATGATCTCTTATCTCAACCCCTGGGGGGAACCCCTCCTAGAAATGTTTTTCCCCTAGACCTATTAATATATTTTGGAAAGCGATACAAACAGAACCAAATGTTTATTTTGACCTTTTAAAAAGACTTTAAAAATTTTTTTTTTTTGCCCTCTCAGGAAACATTGTCTGGCTATACGGGCCTGTTATGATGGGGATGAGTGATGGGGGGGGGGGTGGGGCTTCTGAGACGGTCAAACCTAACAGTTTTTCTGTGACTTATATGGCAGAGGTTATACCTTCGCATTCAATTTTTTCCTTATATTCAAATCCAGCTACTTGCAACATGGGACTATCATTTACAATTTTCAGGCATGTATAGCCTCTGGCTGATGATCATCTCATTTTATTGCTCCCCAACAATTTTTTCTCCACCTCCCCACTAGCACTGCCCCTGGTGCAGGTGCTCTATGCCATGTCAAAGCAATTCGAAATCATGGATTCGAAATCGCGAATACCAAAACTAAGCGTAAATTTAAACTTCTTTAACATTAATATGATGCTGTACTAGTTTTATGCATTAACAAATGACAGTTGGGCATCAGTAGTACAGTACAAATTAAAAGTTGTAAAATTTCCCCCTCTCATTTTTTTTAAAATAAGGGGAGGGGGGTGGCTCCCTACAATTTCCCCACTGTGGGATCGGCAAAAAAAAAAACACTGTTCTAAATCCTTTATTTGATAAGATGAATCACTTCATATATCTTTTGTTTAATTACAGTATTTGCAGCTCTTCCATCTAGATGCCGTCGCTGTATCGCCTGCGGATCCGGTGCAAGCATCAAAATCTTGATGTTGGTGCTTTAACAAGCTCTTCGCCCAATTGCTTGGATAACAGTGCTTCAACAAGCTCTCCGCAAGCCAAACCAAGATCTAGAACACAAAATTGGAGGCACAAACAGAAGGCTGCCAATCCCACCAAATATGCAGAGGTGCAGAAGCAAAACAAGGAGTACAGCAAGTTATACAGGCTGCAATGTTCTTCTGCTAAATATATGTTGCAGAAGAGGGGTCTGTCAGCTGAAGAGAGGGACGAGGCAGAGATGTGGGAGATAAGACACAAGAGAAATAATGAATTGGCCAGGAAGAGAATGGAGAAAATGAAAGAGAAAAAGAAAGCTGTGACTGCTGCCAAGAAAACACAGAACAAGAAATTAACTACAAGGAATGAGGCTCAGCAAAAGAGAGTTAAAGAAAAGAACAAGAAGCGCCTACAGCGAGCCAAGATGACAAAGGAGCAAAAGGAGGAAGAAAAGAGAAAAAACCGTGAGCGATACGCAAAGAAGAGGCACAGCAGCAGTTTGGAGGCAGTGGAAAGAGCACTGGAGGCAAAGAAGCAACAACTCAAAGAAATGGAAACAAAGTTGCATGAAAAAGAGTTGGAACTGCGAGAACGTAACAAGACTCTGCAGGAGCAAAGCTCTGATACGCGTTCATCTGAAGCAAAGAGGAAAAGCCTTGAGAGGGCAAGAAGAGGCATGCCAAAACATCGGGCACACTTTGTTTCGACTACATTGGATTTAATTGGGAAGACCACACCGAGGAAAGCGGCTGCACTAGCAGCGGCAGGAATCCATACCACCAAAGATAGTCTGGCAGATGGCGTAATGAAGGCAGTGGCTGAAGTTTTTCAAGCACCAAGACAGTCCAAGGCAAGGAAACGTCTATCTGAGTGCCTTTCCACCATCAAGAGAAAAAAATTGTTACGAGAAGCGTCTCGCAGGTTCGGTGTTAGTAGAAAGTTGCTAGCGAAAGCAAGAAAAGATCGAGAAGGAAGAAAGCCGGTATCGCACCGCAAAGCTAAGTTAATGGAGAAATTTTACGAGGCTCACTCCAATCCGCTGCCAGATAAAAAATTCGTAAGCAAAAAGACTGGTAAACCTTGTTACATAATGGGTAACACCATCGCTAATTTGCATGCAGAGTTCAACAAGGCAAATCCACATGATCAGGTGGGGGCTTCTACATTTTATAAACATCGCCCAGTACATGTGAAGACAAAGCAACAGGCAAACTATATTGGTTGTTTGTGTGAGTACTGTGAGAATGTGGACTTGAAATTGCTTGCAATCAACCATCTATTGCCAGGATGCATCAAGGATGCCTATCAACTTACAAATGACACCATGTGCCAAAAGCAACACGACACACCATTCCACAACCCATCATGCATTACACGGGAATGCCCTGAATGCGGAGTAAGCATGCTGGATGTTAAACTGGCCCCCCTCTTTGTGAATCCAGCAAAAAAAGTTGAGTGGAAGTGTTGGCAGATGGTTGAGACAACGTGCTGCACCAACCAAATTGAGAAGCAGGTCAAGAAGCGGGGACTGGTTGTGAAGTCAGGGACGGTCACAGACTTAGTGAAGGAACTCAAAGATGAGATGGAGCCATTTGCTGAGCATATTTTCAACAAAGATTGGCAGCATCAGCAGGAGTACAATCTGCGGATGAAGGTAGGTACAGATGAAGTTCTAAGGTATCTTTGATTTTGCCGAAAATTATAAGTGCGGCTATCAGAGGGAGGTCCAGAGCGCCTATTATTCGCATGATTCAGCCACAGTCCACCCTATTGTAGTATACTACCACTGCAGCAGTTGCCAGAAATCAGTCACCGAGAGCTGTATTATGATCAGTAACGACATCACGCACGATTACAACCTCGTGAACACGTTTCAAGAAGTGGTGTCAAAGCATCTTTCCGAAACAAGAGAGCTGGCCATTGGCAAATTTTACAGATGGGTGCAGCAGTCAGTATAAAAGCAAAGGCCCAATCTCTGACATCAGCTATGGCCCAGAGGACTTTGGCCATATAATCCACCACAATTATTCTGGGACCAGACATGGCAAGCCGGGGAGCGAGTGATGGCGAGAGCGGTGTAGTGAAGAGGCATGCGTCTGATGCTGTTAAAGCGGGGACAGTCATCATTAATAACCCAGAGTCTTTCTATGATTACCTGTCTAAGCATGTGATGAAAGAGGCCTCTGAGGGGCAATGCTGTCTGCCATTCCGTAGGAGTGTATTCTACATTCGTTTTAAAGATGTACGTAGAAACCGCCCTAACAGAGCAGTCAAGACTGTGGCAGGTACCAGACGACTCCATAGCATCAAGAGTGTGAAGAGAGGAGTGGTTGCCACAAGAAACATCTCCTGCTTCTGTGACCCTTGTCTACAAGATGTAGGAGTATGTGAAAATGGGCAGTATGTCCAGCCCTGGAAGGAGGTTCACCTGCAAGCTACACGAGAAGGTAAATTCTATGGATGGGGTTTATGTTAAGACTGAACCTAAGAGGCTATGATCAAGCCATGGCTTAGCTGTGAACCTGGAAGTATCTCCCTCTCCACCCAGTGGGGCTGGTGTAACAACCAGGGAATAACAACCTAGGCAATGAGGATATTGACCATCACCTCACACCTCTTATGATGACTCTGCCCCTTTTAAAAGTACTCATTTCTTCTTGCAATGTATTGAATATGCTTTACATGTATACATCAGCTCAGGGTGGCCCTAGCTGGGTGAGGGGCTTTTCTCCTCTGCACCTCCAGTGTGTCTTCTCCACCTGTACCTACATAAAAATACAATAACAGCTGAACAATTTTCACAAATATTCCCAGAAGTTATATCAAAACCTGTCATAAATTAGTTTGCCCGAAAATGCCTGGAACAGAGCATATTCAGCCCATTTGGAGTGCTGTAGTGGCCCCACCCCAAACAATTATATAAACCATGTTCAAGTTGTATATTTTGCCAACAGAAGGACTATATATTTTATAAAATATAGACAGGATAAAACCAACTTTAAACAGTTTATTTCTTTTGCAGGTTATACAGTACATATCATTAAGACTGCTGTAGCTCATGCTGTTACAGTAGTTTTGTAATGTTGATCGGTTGGTTCAATTTCCTCTACAGCTGATGTCAAGGTCTCTTCCCATCATGATGCGGCTGTTTTAGCCCAACCTGGAAGTGATATGTCCAGTCAGCCTCCGGGTGACCCGGCTGCTCAACCTGACAGTGCAGTGTCTACCCAGTCCGACAATGAGGTGACTATCCAGCCTGACGGTAACCTGTCTCACCGGCTCAGTGATGACCCGTCTACCCAGTCCAGAGGTGATGTAACTATCCAGCCTGATGGTGAGTTTTTAAATACATATGATGGGCTACCAGATACCAGCCAAGGGTGCCTAACCTGTGGCCCGCAAGAAAACAAACTAATTAGTCTTCATATATTAAACACACACGCATCTCTATCTAGCACTTATGAGAACTATTCATTTTACACCTGAGAATTCCTAAACTTATTGATTTCTTTGGTAAATGTGTTTCAGATGGAGAAACTCCTGTCTCGAAAGATCTGGCTGTGGGGGAATATGTCGCTGTGCAGTTTTCTCAGAAGAAGCGCAAGAGTTCAGCTCCAAATACATCAGTGGTCTACATGGCAATTGTAAGTACATTCTGTTGGTTAAAAAAGGCTATAAAGTTCGTATGGAAATTCTGGCACCACCCCTCATACATTGTGAAAGAAATATATGTTAATATTCAGAGTTAATTTTATATTTTTCAGCACTCTTACAGTTTATATGAGCAGGATGTTCACAACCATCAACATGTTAATACTTTTCATATTTTACATTCAGGTGCTGGAGAAATTGCTGACTTGAGAGAACATAACAATTTTTTTTATAATCAATGATAGCAATTTTTTACATATTTTGTAGGTGTTGGAGAAAATTGAAGACAACGTTGTTCTTAAGTTCATGAGACTGTTTGACAGTGTCACCGGCTGTTACCACGTCTTCCCAGAGGAGGAGCAGGATTTCACCCATCCAACGAACGACGTCATCTGTGTGGTCAGGCCTCCAGAACTCCGGAACCATCGTTCCGGGAATCAATATGTTTTTGCTCCTGATGATATTCAGAAAGTTCGCCGTTATATTCCTGGAAACATTTGTTTGAAATAGTTTATGATTTGAGTTTGCAAGTTACTTGATTAGTAAAGTTTGTTTGAAGAGGCAATTAGTAGTTCTGGATGGCAAAAGTATTTGCATTCTTTAGTTAAACATTAATTAAGGGACATTAATCCATTACAAATTTCCATGTCCCTTTTATATTCAAAATATTCAAATTACAACATAAGCTGAACATTTTTATTTCAAAATATTCAAAATAGCTGAACATTATTTCAAAATATTCAAATTACAATATTAGCTGAACATTATTAGCTGAACATTGATTAGTGCTGTTATGTGTGTTTGGCAGGCATGCAAGTGTTGTAACAAAGGTTTATATTGTTAAGAACATAAGCAGTATCATATAAAACACATTGACTTGTAACATGTTCCCCGTGTAAATGGGACACAAAAAATTTCATGTCCCTTTTACACGGGGAAAATATATTCAAAATATTCAAATGACAACATTAGCTGAACATTTATTAGTGCTGTCATGTGTGTTTGGCAGGCATGCAAGTGTTGTAACAAAGGTTTATATTGTTAAGAATGTTACAGGCCCCTAAGTAATCTCAATAATTTGTATGATTTTTGCAACAATTAGTTGTATTATAAATCAATATCATAGAATATTATATATTAATCTAAGAATCATAGTATAGAACTGCCTGGTGTGTGTGCATATCTGGTGTGTGCAGAATATTTGGAAAAGTTGAAAAGCTTCTAGAAGAGTTAGAACATTTGAGAACAATGTAGAACATCTCAACAAGGTACACATTGGAACATGCTAGAACATTGGAGTGCTGCCAAGGGGACATCCCCTGTGCTATTTTTAGAACACTAGGTGAGGATTTCCTGGAAAGGTGAAGTGACCTTTTGGATTGGTTGAACTGAGCTGGAGCTACTGTAAGATGCTTCTAGAATGGATGGACATTGCAAGATCTTTCTGGACTTGTGAAAATGCTATATAAGCACATGATAATTTGAGATCAAGAGTTTTTAACCATCTTGGCTCCAGGAGTTTAATAACCTCTCGCTCAAGTGAATCCTACAATTCCAGTGTGAGTAAATACTCACTTAGTTTGACAGTAAAGTTAAAGCTGTCTTTTTATTAGTGGATTTGCTACAAGTTTACCGGCTTCGAAGTCGCCCATCGTTGTGTAGCCGTCTTTGGTTCTGTGCCAGTCAGCACTACTTATTGTGGCCTCTGAGTTACCCAAGGACATGAATCCAAGGATAAACAAGCTGCAAGCACAACTTGGACATTCATTAGTAGTCGACCTCCGAAGTGGAAGTCATCAAGTTGGGAGCTGGATTTCTTCAATATTGGACATTCGTCCGTCTACAAGTTTCGCTGGAATATTCGCCAGGACTTTTTGTCACTGGACTTATGCTGCAGCTCGCGTCGCGGCACACACCAGGTCGTGAGTAAATTATAGTATAACTTATTAAATCTGTTTTAGTGTAAACTGCTTTGATATTGATAAATGATCTTTGTTTGATTTTAATTACCTTGAACACACAATTAAATAAATACTTATTGTTACATTTAAAGTTAAATTTTACAGTGTATTGTTTAGTCATTTGAGTTGTGAATCCAAGGGGAGGTGTATTCTGGCCTTGATCGAGTTGATCGTAACAAGAACATAAGCAGTATCATATAAAACACATTGACTTGTAACATGTTCCCCGTGTAAATGGGACACAAAAAATTTCATGTCCCTTTTACACGGGGAACATATATTCAAAATATTCAAATGACAACATTAGCTGAACATTTATTAGTGCTGTTATGTGTGTTTGACAGGCATGCAAGCCATGTAACAAAGGTTTATATTGTTAAGAAAATAAGCAGTATCATATAAAACACATTGACTTGTAACATTTTCCCCGTGTGAAGGGGACACCAAAATTTCCATGTCCCATTTACACAGGGAACAGATATTATTGTAGTAATGTCTGCACTACGTGTATGGTAGGTTTGATCAGAGTGATCTCTGAGAAAACCATATTTGGAATAAATTCATGATATCACATTAAGTTACTGTGTTACCACGTCACACAAATAATTTTTTTCATAATGTATACACACTGCATGCTTGATTACATCGCAGTGATATCTGAGAAAACCAATGTCAATTGTTCCAAATTCGTACAGCGATAACCTATCACATGATATCAATTATCATTAATTAACTCATTCGACGAATAAGTAATGAAAGTCTAGGAAAGGCAAAACCTTGAAAGACAAAATTATTATCGTCCGTCGTTAGTTCTCAAGATTTAATTTCACTTTGTTATTTCTTTTTTCTTGGAGGGGGGGGAGGAGGGGAGGGGTGAGGAGGGGTGAGTTTTTACAGAAAGATGGGTTGATGTCTGAGATATTTTTAACCATCATGACAAAAACGTCACAAATATGAAAAAAAATACAGTTAAAATGGAAAACATAAGATTTCGACGATTCGTCAAAATGTTAGCAAATTTTTAGATTTTGTAAATTTAAACGAGAAATAATAAGGCTGTAATTTTCAGATTGTTCAAGTTTTGCAATTTCAGTACAATGTCCACTTCTATGCTTCCGTAGAGTAAGGGATACGCGTAAAGTATATACAGATCCAATAAATTACCACATATTGCATTATGGTGATGATTAATATTAACGAAACCATGTAATCAACATATTAAGCAAAGCAAATGAAATAACACTTAGGATGAGGCGGTCTAAGCTAAACAAAGCATGATACGTTTGTCATCAAAATACCAGAACAGTGTTAAAGTTGGTCGGTGTTATGACTGTAAATATAATCTATTTTAAACGAACCTGCTGTTCCATTATAAGTTCCCAGTCCAGACAGTGTGTAATTGTCACTTTCATCGTTGATGCGGAACAAGTCATACTTCGCGTAGTATGGAACTCCATGCATGTTCACCAGATCAATCCGGATTTGATATTCACCTTGATTGGTGAGGTAATACAACTTATCATTTCCCAACCAAAACTCATGGTCCAGCTCACCGAAGCCTTCTTTATAGCTCGTCCAGTTACGATAGAAGTCAACGGAACCATCAACACGACGTTGAAAGACCTGTATGTTTGATCAAGCAAGAATAAATCAAATACTAAGTTGGAACTGACTGAAAACATATTATTTGAAAGCTATAAAATATTATAGTTCATAACGGAAAAATGTGAGGAATCTATGACTCTTACAAGCAATGCAATGGCTTACTGCTAGACATGAAACCACTGAAACTTTAATCAATTATGATACGTCATAGATTTTTTTATATCCCAGATCAATTTTTAAGTAAAAATTAATGTAATCTTTCCATTTGTATACCCCCATTCTATATTCCAACGTTAACAAACACAGATCGATACCCGCGAAGGAGTCCATACAATAACTGTACAGGCGCATGCGCACTTCGTACTTTCGTAATCTAACGAACCTCTCTGTGATTGCAATAGAAGCCTTAGTCTGCAGGAATGTTGACACCCTCAATTTACTCACTATTTGCGAAAGGGGTTAAATATGATTCCCAGTTAAAAAAAAAAAATGTTTTTCTAGGGATCCTGTCATGAAGCACTTCAAAGAGCCTATGAAGTCCCGGGTATCATGTAGGACTTAAGCGTGTATGTATTAAGTGAAATAGTAATACATCGTATATATCGTAAATCGATTAGGAACACATCATAGACTTACCATGTATCATTCCCGTCCAAAAGTGTACTAAATATCATCTATAACATAATTATGATGTCATACTAGACTAACCGTCTATCCTCCTCCGTCAGTCATATTATACATATACAATATATCGTATATACTATAGGATGTCATACTAGACTTACCGTCCATCCTCCTCCGTCAGTCATATTATAAATATACACTATATCGTATATACTGTAGGATGTCATACTAGACTTACCGTCCATCCTCCTCCATCAGTCATATTATACATATACTATATATCGTCTATACTATAGGATGTCATATTAGACTTACCATCCATCCTCCTCCGTCAGTCATACTATACATATACAATATATCGTCTATCCTATAGGATGTCATACTAGACTTACCGTCCATCCTCCTCCATCTGTCCATCAGTCATATTATACATATACTATATATCGTCTATACTATAGGATGTCATATTAGACTTACCATCCATCCTCCTCCGTCAGTCATACTATACATATACAATATATCGTCTATCCTATAGGATGTCACACTAGACTTACCGTCCATCCTCCTCCATCTGTCCATCAGTCATATTATACATATACTATATATCGTCTATACTATAGGATGTCATATTAGACTTACCATCCATCCTCCTCCGTCAGTCATACTATACATATACAATATATCGTCTATCCTATAGGATGTCATACTAGACTTACCGTCCATCCTCCTCCATCTGTCCATCAGTCATATTATACATATACTATATATCGTCTATACTATAGGATGTCATATTAGACTTACCGTCCATCCTCCTCCGTCAGTCATACTATACATATACAATATATCGTCTATCCTATAGGATGTCACACTAGACTTACCGTCCATCCTCCTCCGTCAGTCATACTATACATATACAATATATATCGTCTATCCTATAGGATGTCATATTTGACTTACCGTCCATCCTCCTCCGTCAGTCATATTACAGAAGACCTCAAAGGGCGACTCAGTCCAGTTAATTGGTTTGATGGTATATATACCATTGTCAGTGAAGTTAGCTTCGAAGTAATCCAGGCAGTTGGTCATCTGCATACATGTCTCCCCGTTACCTTGGTAACCTCTTTCACAGTAGCATTTGCGTACACCGTTGCGCTTGTCACATTCTGCACTAGAGCTGCAAGTGTACGCTTCATTCACTCGTGTATTGCCATTGGTACACGTAAACTTCTTTGTACAATTTTCATTGACTTCAGAAGAACCATGATCCTGAAGGGAAATACAAATTAAATGTTGACATTACGAAACAGCAATTGAGAGTTGGCAAAATCATTGAATTATATGGCATGCATGGATCAATCACCAATACGAAGTCAGTAACGTTATGCAAATCAAAGTGATTGTGGTAAAAAGAACTTAAAACCACTTTTATTACTATATTTTATCTTAGGAATTGAAAGAAAATATAACTTCTACTTAAATGCAGCCTGGACACCGATGTCAGTTCCAATCGATTTAACACTGAGTTCCCTATTACATAACAGGTGCTAAAAGAAAGCAACCGGATGCCGCATTTCCATTCCAAAAGTTGAAGGAATATCTTTGGATATTGTGGCTTCAATATTCATCGTGAAATTATAATAAATAATTTTGTTGATTATTTCAGGAGGACAGTGTATAATAAATCAAATAAAGACACAGAATCCTAATGGTAGTATTTCTCATCACATATACTGTATAAAAACAGTACTGTATAATGTTTACGAGCTTCAAGGAACCTTGCAGGTTGCCCATATCTTGAAGGACCTATGGCAGCTTAAAAGTGCCGTCAAGATAAAGAATATCTTTACTCTAATAAGGGGCAATTCCGTAAAGTCGGACGTACATTTCGGACAGTTTGTTGATCCATATCTCAATGGCTATATATAGGAGATAACTTTTCATTTGGGTTTTATGGAACATCTACCTTGTTCTATTCTTGTATGGAGTCTCATTCCTTGTCCATCTAAATAAACTACAAAAATACTCAAAAAACCTCCCTGTGACGGACGTACCCAGAGAAAGTGACTTTTTCAGATCGTAATTTTCTTTTGAAAATTTCTGTGAATTGGGATGGGATGCAATTTAAAACTACCATACATGGTATGAAGAAGACTCTTAACTACACATATCAGTAAACAAGCAGTTGAAACCTTTATCACTTCCCTGCAATATATTCAAAAATTCATCTGTGACGGACGTACAAATTTTTGTGACGGACGTACACGTGTGAAATTATATAGTAAATGTACGTCCGTCACAAACAAAAGTGCTACTTGGTATCCCTAAAATTTTAATTTGTGACAGAGCTTCACCCAGAGTTTCCATTGTTGACAGATGTACACAATAATGCAGCTCATTATACTTGTGGCTAATGGAACAACTTAGGTAAAAGTAATAGTGAAAAGAAGGTTTATATACCCTCTCACAAAATTTCTATTCTATTGGAAATCTATATTTCACTTAAAGTTTTATGCAAATCATCAATGGTAAGTTCATTTAAAATTTTGTGTGCATCATTTCAAACAATACAGATGTTAGACCCCTAAAGAGTTGAAGTTCACTAGTGGGTCAGAATGATGGGTCTTTATTAACATTAAGATGGTATGAGCACCAAACCATTTTTCTTTCACTTTTCTTCACACCCTGTTTATATACTTGACAATTTTTTATATTAAAATACATGTACTGCAAGCTTCTGTATGGATGATATAACAGCACATTTCAGCAAACAAGAAATTCAGAACTTCAGATGTGTGATACATTGTGTTGTATTGCTTCAGGAGCTCTTCGGCAGTGTTCACATTGGATCCCCTGTTCTTAGTCCTGTGTTGACTATTTAACCGCAAATATGTTTCCAAAATCTCCTACAGTATAGTGTTCACACTTGAACTCATGCTCCAGCTCTGATTTCCCACTCTGAGTCAATGAAGAGGAAGTTACAATATTTGTATGGTGACTCTCACAAAAGTACAAATGCACAAAGTGTATGGCAAATTTCTAATAAAGATGAGTGTCACTAACTTCTGCATATAGATTCAAAATTGAGGTGAAAGTGGGAGAAAGAAGTCAGTGTTATAACAAGTGAAGTCAGTGTTATAACCAGGGTGTGCATACTACAAATCGCTATTCAGCAGTATTGCTGAATAGCTATGAGAGCATTTACTGGCAATAGTTCTTAAATATCTAATGTCAAGATACAGAGATACAGTGGCACACCCCTGGTTAGTATAGCAACTATGAAACATGTATAAAGGTAATACACACAAACACTGTGAAGTTAAGGAAGAACCATCTGGTAACTCTGTCCACCAACATAAAACTATGAGCACATGTGGTTCAAAATTAACTTTTCTTCCACATAATGATACCTGAAACCTACCACAAAAGGTAATGAACCTAAAGCAAATGTAGAACAAATTACATCAAAACAATAACATGCATACTACAGCGGTAACAAAATACTAACAATTGCAATAACAGTTCTTTATGACTCTCAGACAATCTTCCTTCTAAAACTGATTTATTATTTACAAAAACTAGTTGAACACAGTGTAATATATACAGTATGTTGGATATCGAAAGGAAACCTCATGGTCAGAGGGAAGAATGAGTGGCAGAACTACAAGAAACAATGTTTTACACAAACGAATAGATTGTAGCTATATATGTCCATGGTTAGTTTGCCTAATAGTGGGTGGAACAGGCATGGTGTTATGTACTTTGTTTGCCTTGATCTCCGGTCACCTTGGTCCCTGTGTGTTCACACTCTGGAACTGATATCCCCCAGAACAGGGGACCAACATGTCGCGGTCTGACCCTGAGTAGGATAGTATTTACACTAAGATGTTGATCTCGAACAGGGGATATTATTCGATCAGATCCCCTCTGTATGTTTTCTAATGTGAACAAGGCTTTTAGATGAAAGTATATCAATGTAGACAATAGCATACTGACCATGTGGTTCAATACCATGCCATTTCTTTGATATCTTGCCAAGTGCTAACCAATAACACAAATATGTATGCTAGTTGACACTGAAGTATGCAATGTTTGCATACCACTACATTTATGCTAATGAAGCAACCACAAATCTACCTAATATCTGTGTAAATGACTAAATGGGTTTGATTATTAAATTCAGAGGTAATGTAGTTATAAACATGTTAAAATACATTGTTTATCTAAACAAAAATAATGTGACGGACGTACGCGTGACGGACGTACGTGACGGACGTACGAAAATACGTACGTCTGTCACAGCATTTTCTGAAAAAATAAAATCCTAGGGATTAAAGGCACATTATGTAGTTATTGAGTGCTCAATATGTGCATTGAATTGTAGATGTCTTGAAATCTGGGTACTATCTTCTGTATGAAATTTTAAAAAATGTGATTTTTCTGTGACGGACGTACACATGACAATTTACATTTGTAAAAAAAGTCATTCTCAGAAAAATGAAAATCCCTGCAAGTTTATCTGTTTGTCAACTGAATCTATATATTATATCACTTCAGCAAACCTAAGAATATCTATTCCTCTGAAGATACACAGGCAAAAATAGGCATTTTGTTTTTGGGTGATTTTTTTGAAGCAAATTCACGATTTTTTTGGTTGACTAATACACACCTTAATCTGCCTGAAAACAATGTGTTCTGTGAAAATTAGCTAAATATTATGAAACTTCAGAGTTTTAGCTTTCATCTGATACCCTACATGTAATGATTCAACGTTTTTTAAGTTTTGGTGAAAAGGTTTACTAGTTTACGGAACTGCCCTAAGGTGATATTTCTCAGAAAAACGTTCAGTTAAAAATGTTTAAAAAGAAAATTAAATCTATGATATGTCGAAAATTCATTATTTTTCATAACAGATGATTAAACTTGACGAGTATTCACGTCTCGTCATTTCATTCTTTACAAATGTACAATTTGACGATTTTATGAAAATGTTGCCATGACAACGTATCACATCTTGTCATTTTAACATTTTATACAAACTTAACAATTTTCAGACAAAACAATTGGCCAAATTATTTGGTTTAGATAGATTAAAAAAACTTTCTATGGGTGTTAACCTAAAGAGTGTCAACAACGTTATGCTAATTTCAAGTTCATACTGTGGGCAAATGTCTTGTGTTAAACGTCTTCCAATTAGCGGAACCCGTGCTATTTTAACTACGAAAAGTACAAACGACTTGACCCACAAACTCCACACACCGATGGGGCGTATCCGGTAGATGCCAATAACACTATTGAGTTGTGCCACACCTCTATTTGGGGAGTATCGGTAGATATATACCCTGTGTATTATTTTCCAATACTTAACTACAGATGTATCGCTGTCGCACAGTGTAATCGCATCATGTTGTCGATATAAAGTTAATCTATGCCAATAGCTCACTCAGATGCTTTATGAGGTACAATGAAGCTTATGATCACTATATACTTAGTGAAATAACTGGGGACTCTTATCCATAAACATGTAATGAAAATAATAGGCTTAATTAAGATGTAAATGTCTCCAAGTTTGAGTAAAAATGCTGCAAAGCTGATACTAGGTTCTGTTATCTTTCTGCCAGTTTTGAACAATTTGTAGTAATAAATATAAATTATTATCTCACCAAAATAGTAATATTCTCCATGGAAACGGAACAACTCTGATTAATGCTCGTCTGTGTAGTTTGCACTCCTGCAGGTAGAGTTGTACTAGGGTCGCTGGTGGTCGATGTCATGTCGACAGTGCTTTGTGTTGAGCTGATGATGGCCACAGGGGTTGTCTCGCTGTCGATGGTGGGTTCACTTGTAGTATCGACATCTTGTCCTGTGAACGTTACATCACTACCTTCATCAGTTGTGTATCCGACCTCTTCTGTTGGTGTGTTGGTTGATTCTTCCTTCAAGGTCGATGTCACGTCGACAGGGCTTTGTGTTGAGCTGGTGATGGGCACAGGGGTTGTCTTGGTGTGGATGGTGGGTTCACTTGCAGTATCGACTTCTTGTCCTGTGAACGTTACATCACTACCTTCATCGTTTGTGACTCCGCCTTCTTCTGTTGGTGTGTTGGTTGATTCTTCCTTCACGGTAGACCTACTTTCTGCAGGTGCAGGTGCAGGTCCCGGTGTAGGTCGGGTGCATCGAAAATAACCGCGAACACCAGAGTCATCATCCGCTGATCACGATGGCAAATTAAATATATATATATAAAAGAAAGAAAGAAAAATATAAACGTCGATGGAATAATTTTACAACTCGTAGGCTGCTATACGATAATTGGATGTTATATAAAATAATTCTTTGTCGGCCGAGTGTATGAATGCCAAGACTATGTCAGAATGAATTTTGTTCAAATTTGAGAAATTTATGTAATTAGTCTAGACAACATATCTACTAATCACCACAAAATACGTACCATTCTGTATGACTACATGCATGTTGGCACTCATTACAAACGTTTTCTTTGCATGGCCTAATCATGTACTTTAGTGCAGCGCATATGTAACTTTGTATTACATGATTTTCGTGAACGCATTAACTTTGTTCTATCATAATAGAACAAGAACTAATGATCCTCATTCAATATGTCTGTGACATATATTCTCTTGTTTCTGAAGTATACTATTAGTCTGGATAGTTATAACCAAAGATAACAATTTTCTTCAAAATGATCAATTTAACAGAACATAACTTCTGAATATATTATGTGTTATTGGAGTTAAACGCCTTAAAGCCCACCCTTGAGCATGTAACCATGAATGTTTTCTTTAACGAAAATCGGAAGTATACTTTTAGAATCTGGTTCAATGTATTAGAATGCGGCTAAAACTCATGGGTCAGATTTCGTCACCAATAATGACGTCATATTCCCAATTTCCATGTCATATCATTGTTCCTTGGGGAAAATATTTACACATTGTAATTACTTAAAATCTGTTCATTTTTGTCAATAGGGACCCAAGTATTGACAGATAGGTATTGAAATGAGGTTTTAATTTTTACATTTTTTTTTTTATAATTGAGCTAATTAGATATGTAAATATGCAAATGAGGTTATGATACATACACTGTACTTTCCTTTGCCCATTTGAAATTATTTTGATGAAATCTGCTGGACTTTTGATAGTTTAATGAGTTCAAGACATGTTTATTTTATAAGTAAAATATAATTTGATGTTTGAATGTGAGAAATATGACTGATTTTTCGACGTTTTGTTAAATTTTCATTCGCGAATAAATTATTTATTTTACAGGCTACCAAATTTATGGTTTATATCAAAGTTATATGGTCTCCATGCTGGTCAAGGGCTCTTCTGGAGTGATAAGTATAGGCTGTTGTTCATCCACATCATATTTGGCACCTCAGTTGTTGCTGTAACTGGAACAAGGGTCTAATAAAAGGCTAATTAGTATGCGCATAATTACAAAATTTGTACAAACAATACACAAAAGAGGGAAATAAATTGCTTTGACTTTTGAAATTCCTATTCAAACTTAATAAACCAGTTCATTCCCCTCCCCTCAATCATATCTACTACCAGGTTGCCAACCCCTCCCCCCTTATACCCAGGGTTGGCATTTTCCCGGGAAAAAACCTGTTTTTCCCACTAAGCGGTAAAAACCAGGTAAAAACCGGGAAAAACTGGTAAATACCGGTAAAAACCGCCTCCGTCTCGAAAACTAGTATTAATTGTCTGTAAAATGCAGGGTCATCAGTAGGCACAATATTGTTTCATGACAGGCATATTTTATTGAATATGGGAGTTTCTTAGCTTCATTTTGAGCTATTTTATCACATTCTTATTCTATTTTTGTGGAAAAAAGAGTATTTTACGTATTGCACATGTATAGTTATTCTGTCACGATCTCTTTAGCAGTATGCATTGCCTATTGCCCAAACCATTATAGGTCTACACTGGGACATTCACCCCTCCTAAATTCTTCAGGCCTATTATGTGGCATGAACAGCGGAGGATAGAACGAAGTGGCGAACCATGGCATCCAAAGCCTCAAAGGGACAAGGAACCATATAATAATATAATATTATGTGCTCAGACAGTTCATTCCATTAATACAGTAGGCAACAGTCTATTGAGGTGAACTTCAATCCAGGGGGCTCAATAGAAACTGCTTTGAAACTTTGTAAGGCACATGGGCACAATTAAAGTATTAAACGCACAATGGCCCTATGGAGCCATTCACACAACCAAACTGTTTACCTTGATGCAAACATGGTCCAATTATTATACAACTTCATGCATGAGTGATTAAACACTTTGAGGTGGACAGGTGAGGTGATACTGGGCACTTCCTGTGTATAGGCTAACTGAAGAGGTAGGAGTATCAACAACACAAGTAACTGTTCCAATTGTTACTTATTCTCAAATTAGTTGATGTCACAACAGTCACTTAGTACAGTGCCTATAAGCAATATAAGCATAGTACAGTGCCTAGTGCGAAGTGTGAACAGAGTACAATTTATCGCAGACATGAAGTGATCGTTCTTGGATGTGAATCATCATTTGGATCTGAGCGGATTAATGTGGCATGTATAATATGACGAACCATAGCCCTAGGAGGCACCAACAGTTTGATACGAGTCCATTCTCTAGATAATGGAATTATGCATCTCGATAGGAAAATAAAGTTGGTTGATTTGAGCATCCAATATATTATTTATTTGAATTATTTATAATAGTCTAATCGGTAAACTCACAAGTTATAGATCATAGCTGTTCTTTGGATGTAACCCAACCCCCTACCATAAGATGCCATTTTCTTGTAGATTCTATGCTCCTCCACAAGTTCCACATGAGTTTTTAGGAATTCTATATAATTTGAGGTTTTTCCTGGTTTTTCCCAGTTTTTCCCACTTATAGGTGGGAAAAACCTCCCGGTAAAAACCGGTAAAAAACTTGTTTTTACCGGGGCGGTAAAAACCACCCGGTAAAAACCGGCCAACCCTGCTTATACCCCTCCCCCTCCCTCCAAACTACTTGACATGTATTTAGGGGATAAACACGAGGGGAACCAGTCTTAAATTTGATTTGAGACCGATGATGACGTCATCGAGAAGGCTTCGTAATTGACGCACCCCCGTAATTGACGCACCTCTAAATATTCCTAGTTATCACTGTGGCAACCATACTGAAGACAACCTAACCATTTTGCACCTTAGTAGAGATAGGTTTTTCATGAGTATGAATACTTTTCAGGTATGTGAAGATGAAATTTTGGTTCATTTTGAAGCTTTTTCCACACTCCTCCCATTGTTGCAAGTATTTTTCGCATTTGGAAATCTTACTCTCTAAAATTATCCTAAATTACCTCGAGATGAATCCACTACTCCGTAGGAACGATCCTTCGCTGCCCTTCTCGATGACGTCATCAGACCGGGTACCCTCGTTTTTATCCCCATTCATAAATGACCCTCACAAATGTTAGAAAACGGCATTTTTTCGCTAATTTTTGCTGATCTGTATTTAATTCTCCTAATGCCTCCCTTGATCTTTTTCCTGAATGACGTAATAGTCACCTCATGTAAAACAGCATTTTCTTCCCATGAACATTAAGAGTGAAAAAATACGAATGGAGCAGTGTCGTTTGTTCTTAAATTTTGGTAGTTTAATCAATTCAAACACTACAAAATGGAGGGAAAAGACAATTAAATAAGAACAGATGAACAAATTTCTAAAGATAACATTTTAAAACTTTTTTTGACCTACCAGGTCAAATTGCGCAATAAACAGATGCTGAGTTGTGTGTGGTCTGGAAAGTCCGTAAACGCTACAACAGTTAGGCTAGCAACGTTGCCTGTTGCTAACATTCTTTTGAGTAGAACTCGTCTATCCCTGGTCGGTAGATGAACCGTTCAAAAAAACGTTTACTGGGCCTGAGAATGAGCAGTTTTTGAAGAGGTTCCGAGCCCCATTGTTCGACAGGTTTGGACTTGTAGTAACCGCAGTGTTATTGCGAGTCTGAAAGATAGCTAGGCCTAGTCCCTGGTCAGTCATGTCGTTACTGCTAGTAGTAGTGCTTACGTTATTGTTGGGCTTAGCGACAAGGTTTCTTCTGGTATACTTAGTTATAGTGTCAACATTGGACGCTTTACGCTTGGGTTCTTCGTTGAAGCACCTCCATAAGGTTGCTGACATTGACTCTAGCGCAAAATTAAGCTCAAAATTAATGCCTAAGTCATTCATGTTACTCGAAGTATTTAGCTGGATGATTTAAGGAGTACGTACAGTGTGTATTGAGACTCGGTGTGTGTAAAAACATGTACAGTACTACTGCTGTAACTAATTGCAAGTAGGCTGTATATACTGTACAGTATCCTTTTGCAATTTGGAACATTTCTTTGCCCATAAACATATAGCACTCATGGCAACGTTACACCATGTCTTCATTTCTTTTAATTATGACTTCATGATTGCCATGGCAACAAACCAGTATTTGTCTAACATTTCGATCCTGAAGCAATTCTCCTCTCTATACACTCGACCAGTCTCGAATCGCATTCGAGACTGGTCCAGTATACAGAAAGTTGGGTTTAGGCATTTATGAATATGTAATACAATGGTAGTCAAGCGTACCTATTGCACTACTACAGTACATGTATACACAATACATACAGTGTGGCTTACCATATCAGGATTTCATCGTCAGAATCTTCTTCAGATTCAGCGATGTCGTCGTCCTCCAACGGCTGGATGGTCAAATTGCCCATAAAAAGAAGGTCTAACGCCTCTTTTTAGTATTTAGCCATGATAATATGTGCTAAATAGTTACCGTTTTAATTACGTGAGTGATAGCGTTGACCCTAACTACACGAAGTGTTTCAACTGTGGTTGACCGAAATTCTATTCCATAAAAATGCTCGAGTTGAATTGCTAAGGATTACTCACGAAGTGGAGGCCCTATTGCTAAATTGTTTCTATGTAGCATAGCGTTTCAGTGCGGCGCTTCTGGAGCTTAAAATCTACTCTGTAGGGTGAGGCATTCTGGAGAAATATTATCGGATATAGGTCCGTGTTTTGGCCCTAACTTAGACCGAAAAACGTCATTTTTTGACATATTTCCCCCAAATATAGAGCCATCTCTCTACATACGCATGTGAAGGCTCCTGATTTGATTCCTTGTATGTCTTAGCTAGTTGTATCAGATAGGGTCAGTTGACTTGAAAGTTTTCACTGTTCTCACAATTTTTTTTTAAAAAAAGGTCAAAACGACCGGTTTTTTGAATGTAAATAAATCTTTGAAGACAAAAAAAAAAAGGCCTATGTGACCCCCTCGGAAAAATGTTGTTTATTGATGCAGGCTGTCTTATGTGCAAAATAAAGCTATGGGAAGATCTCTAGTGTATTCCTATCTCGAGTAATGATTTTCTAAACACATGGTTTTTCAGTGGATCAAATATGGACCACCTGCCAAGAAGGAGCAGGAGCGTTGATCATATAGGGAAAGGTGAGAAGCGGAGGGGGGGGTAGGGTATTCCTTCTTCTCCCCATCGGTGAAAACTGGAAGGGGTGGAGGTATGATTTTAACCGCCCAAATAATTACTAGTGGATGCATAAACAAAACACTAAGTCCGATTGTTTTAAATAGGCGGTTTGAAGTTGTGTAAAGCAGTAAATGTTAAACGACCTAACTTTATGGTTTGAACCAAATTTGATCAGCCTTGTTCACAAGTCTTGCACATCATTCTAGCGAGAGCTGGCAAGTAAAATTCGAGTTTACAAATGAAAGCAAAAAACAATATCAAAATTATGGACCAGAAATCAATACAACGTTTGGAAGACGTTCGACTTTTTCTTTCCAAACTTTTGACCAAAAGTACAAATTTCGACATTCTATGTAATTTAATTTGCAGGAAACCCCTAACTGTCAACAGCTTATTCCCATAGTTGCCAACACTGCCCTGTATGCCTTACTCCATCCCATTTTTCGTCGTATACCTTTTATTCTAATTTCAAGATTAATATTAATTAATAGTGAATATCAATTAATATTGTGAGATTAGAAAGTTCATATTTTGGCTTATAACCTTGAAAGTTTTGATAGCTTCTTACACCTCTGAACTAAGTTGCGTCCTGTAAAAAAATAAAACAGGTACGCGGAAGGGGAAGGGGTCAGAAGGAGGTACATACTAAAATCCAATCATGCATGGGACGCCTTCTTATCAAGTAGTATATTTGCCAGTGGCGTAGGAAGGTACTTTTGAGTGGGGGGGGGGGCTGAAGACTAATGGTCGGCCTGGGGGAGGAGTCTAAGGGGAATTTTTTGCATTTCCAGGTAGCCTCAGATGCAATTTGGTGCAATATAGCACACTTCAACACCGACTCCATTTTGAAAACTTAATTTTGTATTTTCACCTGGCCTTAGATGCAATTTGGTGCTCCAAATGAGATTTTTCTCTCATTTGGAAATGAAAAAGGGGTTTTCAGACTTGCGAAGCGGGGGGGGGGGCGGAATGATACTTCCGCCCCTCCACATTTTTCACTGGGGGGGGGGGGGGGGCTGGCGCCCCCCCCCCCCCCCAGCCCTCCGGTTCCTACGCCCTTGATATTTGCCAAATTCATGAACGATTTTTATCGGTAAGTTCAGTCATACCCACAGTCCTGATAAAAGTTCAACGCCCTCAAAATCAAGTGCAAAATAATAACACGATATAACAGATTCGTGAGTTACAAAACTGCCTTAACATGAGAAGATTATGTTAAATTAAATGGGTAGCTGTAATTTTGACTTTATTTCAGGTTAATATACCTAACGTTAGGCTCATTACAGGATGATGACAGAATCAAACTGTCAAAGCAAACATTTTTGTAATTATTTAATTGTAATATATTCCGTACTAGTATTACATAGACTATAACGTATTTGTGGCGTATAATTATCTGATTCTTCATCAGCCATAGCATAAATTTGCATGAAATTAAATAATTAACTATTATATAATTCTAAATGTTGAATGAATTCCGGTTGAATAATTCTGCTCTCTGATTTTTCTTTAACGTTCAGACTAAATTATAAATAATTTGATAGTTAAGAGTGGATTCTGTCAATGAAGCGAACAGCCTCAATGGACATTTAGGCAAAATTGATATTTAATCGCTAAATGCCAAAGTATCTCTCATATTGTGATTGTGTAACAACAATGTAATGGCCGCAACGCCATATTTCAGAATGTATCAATTTCACACACAAAACGGTATTCCAAGAAAGTGTTTATATGCTTAGACATAATGTTAGCCTAAATTTGAAAAGAGTTCGGTCTTACAAACCTGAGAAATGGTCTGTGTTATCTTTCAAATGAATGTTAGTGACACGTCGGTTGCCTAGGCAACAGTTTGTAAGGAAACGCACTTAGTAATATTATTCACAGAGCAATGTCATTCATTAATGTTGATAAAATTAATTTCTTCCAACTCAAGAATAATAATAATAAGTGAATAATAATTGAAAGGCAGTTATAACCATAACATTTCAAACTTTTCAAAGTTTAGGTTTGACTTCATTAATTTGATATGACATTTTGTATAATCAATTGGATGGTCTACATAATCTGCTATGAAAACATCAAATATGACTTAACAATTTCAACTAAACGATGTATTTTCGATAATTATGTGTTCACCATATTAAATCATTATAAACTGAATGTGAGTTGTTAACAATAGGACACTTACGAGCGTGTACTAAAGTATTCTATCCTATCAATTAATCATTAATCAATTAAGAAAGACAACAACTTAAAATAACGTGATTTGTTTCGCAATGAAATACTAGTTTCTACAAGGTCCAAAGGATACATGGAGATTGCTATCATGGTAACACTATATTATACTGAATATGCAAGGATTTTGTTGTGAACACATAACAACGTAAAATAGTTAATATCATACAAGCTCAAAATAGGCTTACCTTTGGTCAGAGTCACATGTGCCATATTGATCATCAATATTGCGATGGTTATGATGGTTATACGAAGCTCCATTTTCATTCTTTACAATATAAAATGAAATTTGACGCATCCAAGTAGATCAAGAACCGAAATGATTTTAACGTCCTCTAGAGAATAAACGCTCAGACGAGTAACATATTAACGAACGATTAACTGAAATCTTGGGAAATCACGTTTGTCCATTAAAAAGCCAATCGATGGAAGTTTGTTAAGTGACGTAGACAAGGAAGATATAACTGATCATTAAATATCACATGAGTCTCAATAGCAGAAAAATGAATCAATAATTATTAATATGAAAACGATAAATCTCCCAGTGGCAGCAGTAATTAGTTACATTGATAATAACGTAACGGTGTATACCAGACCGCCTATATGCAACCAAGCATTATTTGCATATTTAACGGTGGTTTTCGCGTTATTAATAATTTTGTTCTTAACAGTAAAATGAAGGGGAGGGGGTGGGGGGGGGGAACACACGTGCAGTGCAAAATGAAGAAACAGTGTACAATTTAATGACCTGCAAGCAACTGCTTTTAGTGAATTTTCAGTATCTCAACTCACTTAATGTGAGAAATATCGGTATAGCAGAGTTTAAACGTGAAAATAGCAACAATGGTATGACACATGTTGAATGCATATATTTATGCATTTAAATAGATCGTTTATAAGATTCCAAGTTTGAAGGCCTTATCAACGAATAGTCTTATTCTTGCCATCTACAACGACCTCACTTAACAATTTCCAATGTTCGCGCCCCTTAGGAAATGAACAAAGTATTTGCAAGCTCTCTTAGAGGCTGTAGACCAGGGTTTCCCTAACTGTATCCCCCCACCCACGAACCCCCTGTGGATGTCAGAGTTGTCCACGAACCCCCAACTTTTCGAGACACGATCTAAATAATTATTGTCACTCAACAACAATTTTCAAGCATGAAGTTATGCTAAATTTGCTTTGTGTCGGGCAAAAAGGTTGTCATCTGGAATTTCCAAAATATAAAAATATTAACCTTGGCTAACCTTTCAGTTACTTTCTCAGCTCTTTATCTTTACGACGTACTGTCATGCGTACACCAACTTCACCAAAGTCATGCGGCCTGTGTCTGTTTCATAATTCAGTTATTTATCACATGCACGGTACGGTACTACTATGGCAACATATGCGTATAGAACGCGAAAAGAGTTTGTCGATAGGTACGACTTTTGTTCATTACTAAATTATATGATTTATCAGATTTTAGTTCAACAAAAAGTACTCTATTTTGACTTACAGAAACGTCTCACGAACCCCCCTTAGATGGACTCACACACTCCCTGCGGGTTCATGCACCCCAGTAAGGGAACCCCTGCTGTAGACGAATGATTTGCTCATAAATATAGTTGTTAATTCCTGTTCATTCGCACGCACCCTGGATTCCGGCCATGGACACATCCAGGGGTCGTTCGCCCCACAGATTAATTAACAAATTAACCGCTGCTCTAAAACTTTAAATCGTGATGAAAAATGAATTAGAATCTATGAAAAGTGTTAGACTGTATTGTTTATCGTTGTTTCTTATAATTATAAATTTACTACCGACTAAGATTTGTTTATAGTTTGTCCATATTTCAGTGTCCCTCTAATGTTGATTGTAGGTATATGCGTTACGTAGGCCTATTATTGAGAAAAAATATAAACCGCTGCTCTATCTAATGGAAATAGAGAGAGAGAGACAGAGTTCATTTGACTTCATCTAGAGAATTTGCTTGACCATAAAATTTCAAAGTTAATTATAATTATTCTGATGCCAACTGTGTGTTTCGTTTCATTTGCTGTTGTTATTATTATTACTGTACACTAGGAAGTATGCGTGGCTGCGCCCCTGGCTGCGCCCCCGGCTGTGCCCCTGGCTGCGCCCCTGGCTGCACCCCTGACTGCGCCCCACGCTGCAACCCTGGCTGCAACCCTGGCTATGCCCTGGCTGTGCCCCTGTCTGCGCCCCTGGCTGCGCTCCTGGCTGCGCCCAACAACCCCAGAGCAACACCACCTCCTTTCTATAGTCGAGATTCGCTCTTGATGATATACATCAGCAAAACATATTCAGGTTTATCTCCTCTCGTTAAGCTGTTAGGCAGGTTAAGTGGAGAATGCTATTAAGCGTGTGCATTTGTTACACAGAGGTTACTATAGAGGCGTTGTCGTAGACCAGTGGCGGGTAACCTTCGGCCCGAGGGACAAATATGGCCCGCGAGAGGCACCTTACTAAAAAGTAAAAAAATAAAAAAATAAATAAAAGCCCCTTTTCCGCTTCCTGGCATTAGGTTTTGAATGCTCTAGAGTGTATTTATGAGTTGGTAATCTCATTTTTATTATCAAAATAGCTTGCCAGCAGTCAGAAGGAGCACCGACTTTCACTAATTTGCATTTCTGACGAGTTTGTATTTCATTTTTGTTTTCATTTATAAATTTGGTAACTGAAATTTCGCAGTTAATATACTGAGGGTGAGGGTGTGGATTGGTTGTACATTGGAAAACCTGTTTTAATGCTGGTCCGGCCCGCCGGGATACCAGACTACATAAATTTGGACCCCAAGTGAAAAAAGGTTGCCTGCCCCCGTCGTAGACCCACAGGGACAGTGCGGGTGAGACTATTCAAATGCCAAAGGCTTAAGATGACAAGTACCGAACCCTGTTCTAAGGAAATATTTATTTTTAAAATGCGTTTTATTTTCGATAGACCGTTTGACCATTGACCAGTCTGTTTTGTTTTCATAATTTTTTGTTGTTGTTTTAATAATTCTACATTAACTATATATTTTTTTTCTGTTTTTCTTAATGTTTTTTCCTTTTTCATTCCATGAACAATGTAATTAATTTATTCCTATCGAGATAGTCCGTCTTATGCTGGCACATCATGTGTGTTAGGCTTATCATAACCGTACAATGTTTAGTTCCATACATTACACATTATAACTAGTATAAGTGTAAAACAGCGTTGCTATCAATGGATCGATATATTTCGTTAGACTATTTACAGTGTATAATAAAATACACACAATACTCCTTCGTTCCGGCTATATTCATCAGTTTTATATCATTAGTAACCAAACAAGCCATCTTCGACAACTATAGAAGAGAGTAATACCCTTTGTGTCATTTTAATATTGAGCACAAAGATGGAGTATTATCCTCAATATTGACTGATGTTGCCAAATTCAAGATGTTACTATGGCAACAGCATACTCTCATGGGTTAACGACGTCTTGCACTTTGCTTTCTTTGTCAGCTAATCTCCTGTGTTCCAAAACTAATGGGACAGTCTGATAACGTGTAGGTCCAATGATCTGGCCACGTGGTAAATGACGTCACCGATAAATTATGCACTGATCCCCTTCTCCAAAATCGGCCCCGCGATCCGAGGCTGCTTGCCCCTCTCCTGACCCCAGCCGCTCATCAGGCATGATTGTGAAATATGAAGTCGGCATTATTAGATATTCGTATTTTGCGAATGTTCTTTACTGTGGAATACAACCATGTTATATATAGAGAAGAAGGCCGACTTTTAGTCGTGACTCTACTGATTAGGCTATATTTGGACCAGTTACAATTTTCCCCCTCCTTTACTCTTTCTCTTTGCCAACTCGGCATCATCAGTCCCTCTACCTCTACCTCTACCCGTAACTCTACCCCTATATAGGCCTTCCTTAATATGAGTTTGTAGTAAAGTAGCTCTAGTGTGGAGTTTGCTACAGCTTATTATCACAGTTAGGCTGAAAATGAAAGGATACATCCATTTAGAATGTTCCATTTCCATGACTGAAAGAATACAATAGCTACCCATATATCCTTTGCATACAATAATATTTCTTATGAATATATCGTAGCGATATATCTATGGACAGACCATTATATGTTTATTCAACAGGTTATTTAAGGATTTGATGAATAATAACGAGATTCAGAACATGGACAGACGACAAGCTCAGTGGCACAGACCACACGGAAAAATGTAGTATAGGACAACATTTCTGTTACCTCGATCTGAAGTTTGAAACGCTTCTGATAAAACGAACATTAATACCATTTGTTGTTCAGTGTAAGTGCATGCATTAATGCATGGTAATCCGTATCTCTCTATTAGATGTCATATTGATATTGAAAGATCATCCGTATTGCCCCCAAATTTTAGCATGATGCTAAAACTTATCGAAAGTAATGCTTTTTCTGCGGTTCTGGCGTTTCAAAATATTTCTGAAATGGACTGGTATAGAGGAGGGTTCAATTGGACAATTATAAATGTCTAAAACGGAAACAAATGCTTTTTGATATTAGAACATGAATGACCATTATTTGATATTCTAGCATATTTCCCGACAATAACGTCGGTGGCATATAATGACTGTATCGACCGTGTGTGGTCATATATGCTTAGATGCACTGTAGAGACCTTATTACAGTTTCACTTGTATTTGTAAAAAGTACACCTTTGTGACATATTGACTAATGACTTGAAGATATTGGCGTTACAAAAAAAAAAAAAAATGGATTTTCTTAGAAAGCGAACAACACTTTTCCGGTCTTTAAATTTTGTTTCCATCTATCTAAACAGACACCTTTCTCTCATCTTGTCGCATATCATGTTTGCCGACAATTTAACAAAGATATTACATTTTGTAAATTCTACTTCAATTTTTTATGTACCATTGAGATTCTAATACATTATTTACCTGTTTCACCTCTTATTGTGAAATAAAATCAAATGCGACGTTTTTTCAAGACTTGAACAAATATTTAACAGTCAACCCTGCTATAATATCAAGGTTCAACATGCAATAAAGCACTGCCTGTTAAATTCCCAGATCTGAAGAAAGTTAGGATGTTGCCATGGTAATCATATTTGTATAGAATATGTTTCACAAATGAATGATACATTTCCGATACACCTGTTTTAATATAAATTCAACGTTTCATATTTAATACTATCTTAAAAGGGATATTATATTTAATTTTTTATAGCAGGCCTGTATTTTGCTGTCCTTGGTATTTTTAAAAGGAAAGTAAGTCAAAATGTCTGCTTTCCGAAGTGGATTTTTAAATTTTGTTGTTCATACGAAATCTGCAGATTAATTTGTTTGATTCAGTGGGTATTATAGGTTTTGCATAGTATAAGCTTGATTTTATCAAATAAAGTATATACTTACAGATCGGAAGGTTTTGTCAGAAGCTGTTAATTTAAAATTTATTCAAGGTGCATTGCGATGGTCGAACTTGATTATGTCTAAATCAGTGGCGTGAGTAGAGGTGGGGTGGGGGGGGGGGGGGGGGTAGATGACCCCAATCTCCCATCAATCGAGGGAAACGAGGAGTCCAGTAACAATGATTTTTACTCTCCTCCGTAGAACAATTACCACCGCTACGGATCGACATTCATACTCTAGAAAATGCTGGGGAATTATTTTAGCCAACAGTGGATATGTGTATGTGTCTCGTGTATGTGTATGGAAATGTATGTGTCCAAAAAACTTCCAATTCGTAAAGTTCATGCCCCTACCTAAATCAGTCGTTAACAATTTAGAAGTTGACTCCCACCCACCCTCCCCTTCCGTTACAGCTTAATTATGTTAATATTTATTTTCCATTGCTACATAGGGATGGGTCAGATTTTGATGACAACATGTTTAATCGAATCGATATGGTCTTTTATAGGTTTGATACACTTGAATCAAATCACCATCACCATAAAATTGAGATTAAAACTGTAATGCATTGGTACTGTAAACTGAAATTTTACACCTAGAGAGACACTATTCTGACAAGACTGAACATGTTGGCAGTTCTTAAACTACATTGTCAACTAAGCAACAACAAAAAATCCACAAGTGTCACATTTCCATTATAAAAGCATTGCACAACATAATGATAGCGTCCATGCAATCCATCATCGTTCTTGCGACCAGATTTTGTATTATATTTGCCCGCAATAATTTTTGCAGCATATTGTACATTCATTATGAATAACATGGTATGTAACCTTTCTTCTCTTATTGTCTAGATCCATACATAGTAACTTGTCCACCTAATGAGACAAGACCGTTTTATATTACATATTTTAACGTTTGCAATCCCACAAATTAGGTCTCTCATCCTCTACGAAATCCTTCATCTCCCCTATCCCACCACCTTCGTTCCCCATATCTCCCTCGCATATACCCTCTATGAGTAAATTATTATGGGCTACATAATATGACCAATTGAAATCCGCCACTTGATATCATGATTATTATTTCATTATCTTTATGTTGTCTCCCATGATATTATTATAGTAGTTATTTTTTTTTATTACAATCACAGCATAAATCTTCGTTACGTAATGATGACAGTATATAGAGCTATCTTCTGTATTAAATATATATATATGTTTTTATGTCTTGATATTGTAACTAAAATTGCGTAGTATATTAATATCTTAAGAAGCCATATGTTACGCTGAATTGTTTGAGCTTGCATGTCTAATTTTGCAATAGTTTGTCGGGAAATCCCCGTTCCCTCCAGGGTTGTTTGTTATGACGTAATCAATCGCGCCCCTGGCCTTTCGTTCCCGGCTCTGAGCTTCCTAGTCTCCAGAAGACTGGTGACCGCAAATCAGGGGCAGTGTTCTTTGAAGTAGTAATTACTCATGCGCGTAATCGTAAGCCAATACGTAGGCCCAAATGCAAATGAGCTGATTTTAATATCCAGTGTGACACTCCTTAACAAAATCACATGCAAGACAATAGCCTACGAACTGTGCGTCATATTATCATTTTTATCAATCAAAGTTGGGACTCTCCTAATACCATGGCAACTGTATCTAACTGTTCGTTGATATTATTAAGGCTTGGCAAACCATTGTATGCATTTGTGGGTCATATGAATTGCTTGCAGACAGACTGTACTGTTGCACTAATCTATAATATAGTACTATCCTACTATGGCGGGTTAGGTGTATTTGTAAAGCGTTATTGGTAAGTTTTAGATTAATAAGAACCGGTGCTCTACGTTTCTAAATTCTGTTCGAAGCCTTAGAAAATAGTGATTGCTTCATTCTTAACATTCAATATTTTTAAGAAGAGTCTTATTTATATCATATTGACTAGATCGTCTTTATGAGGTTCATTGGTGATAATGTACAGCATACAGCTCATCTATTGTAGACATATTACCGATCAATGTTTGTGATAATGGCAAAGACCTTGTAGAATCTTTCTCTCTCTTTCACCAAACACAAAACACATCCAGGGGTTAAATGGGTACATGTGAGATAAATTTTCATTATGCGTAGTATAAAACTGCAGCCGACTAGAGGGATTGTCTCTGGGACAAATTATCATTGACCAGGGATAATATAACGTCTGTAGAGCGCTTTGAGACCTTTTGCTGGTATAAAGCGCTATATAAAAATTAACTATTATTATTTTTCTTATCCATTATGATGGGAATAGAAACCGTATGTTGTTGATAGGCAACATGATATATTGTAACTTTCATAATATTTCGTAATATAACGTCTGTAAAGCGCTCTGAGACCTATATTGCTGGTATTAAGCGCTATATAAAAATTGAATATTATTATTATTATTATTGTAATCCATTATGGTGGGAGGAGAGACTGTATAATGTTGCTAGGCAACATGATGTAATGTAACTTTCATGTTCTGAGGACACTGTACTGACAAAGCATATGATACATACAATATACTGAAGGTCAATGTCCTTTCCAGCGATATTCTATAGACACCTTGGTATTCTATGCTTTGAAACAATTTCGGATAGAGCAGCTAAAATGCCCTCCCCATACTATCTTTTATTTGTATCGAAAAATAATAAAGCTGTTAACCTCCTGTAATTAGTCAAACAGTCAAATCAGAGGTTCACAATTCCATATTTTTGAATGTCAAAATGTTTATGAGCCACAAAAAGCTGATAATGAAAGAAGGTCTTTACATAACTCATATTAGGAATACTGTACCTACAAGTATGTAGACCTGAAAATAAAAACTTAAGTAAATCCGGGTATTTTCAGGAATACTCACATGCCCACAATCTTCAAAAGTCTGGTCTTGCTTTATGCTATTCTATTGTCTATAGTCTGTAGCCTAGTAGTCAGGTGGCTTAGCAACAATTTTCATCTTGAAAAATCGGAACCGATTAAGCGGGTTCCACGGATGAAATCAATAGATAGGTCTAAAAGAAACTCCATGCCAAATTTGGTACTTTTGTCCGGCCGGTAACGTTAAATTTGCTAAGCCACCTGACTATAGCGCATTCGTTAACCAGTGGTAGTTATAACATATAGCCTAGTTGAACAGAAGACTATCAAACTCTTCCAAGTAAACTGAAATTTGACAGTTGAACGCCTCAACAGTTCAAGGAATTATGCTAGTCCTTTGGAGATCTTGTTAAATGCCTAAGCTACAACTATATTACAAAATGACTGAGTAATCCGTTACAACGCTTTTACCATTCAAGTTTTTCAATTGTGTTTGTTGAACAAAGGATGCGTTTCATAAATTTCGGGAAAATAAAAAATGAACATTTCTGAATGTCTGCTATTGCAAGAAGAATAAAATTAGGAACATCTCTGAATGTCTTCTTTGCAAGAAAATAGTTTGCTCTTCGCTGGTCACTCACAGTAGAAGAAATGTGAGATGCCATAATAATACGATTTATGAATATTTATCTGTATTTGTGACATTAAATTTCCAATGACTACCATTTTTTCGAACAAATTTATAACTATAGGAAACTAAACTATCCATAAGCTCATCAGTTTTATGCAATTTGTAGTTGTTGTCATGAAAAACAGATTTATTTGTGATAAGTTGATGGATTTTTATTGTTAATTTCGTGAGAAAAGGAGTGTTAGCTCAGTGGTCAACGCCGGTGCCTTCCAATCATAAGGTTCGAGTCACTCCAAGATTATTGTATGTCGTCCAGTTACAGAGTTGTTGACAATTGACAATTCATTATCATGGACGTTAGATATGAATGTAAGAGACTGACTTCAGTCAGCTTGCGGCTTTGATAAGACAATGATGGCTTCTTCGCGAGTTCCTGCTTGCAGGAGGATCTACAGGACATACATACAAACAAAAGTGGAAATAGAGGGTGGACTGGACTTTGGTCCACGAATCACACTGAGGGAGGTAAAAATTGCTCAATCAGGAGGGGCACAAACATCGCCGAGCATAAGTGAGATATCTGAATTTGATTTTAAAATAATACACCACAAACTAGTTGTCTTAAAACGATAACCAAAAATGGGGCTCTGCTATAGCCGTTCCAAACATTCCAGTATGTGGAATGTTTTTCAAAAGATAAAGGGAACGTTTTTTACCATGTTTGTCTAATTCATCAAAATAAATCACAAAGATCAGTGTATTTTGTTTTGCTTACTAATATGAATGTTTCAGAAAGGAAGACAATGAATATTTAAAGGAAAAATTCAGTTTATAAAAATTGAAATTAAAAATGTGCTTTTTTTACCACAAGGTATGCATTTGTTATTTGATAACAGAGGGAAATATTTGATGTGCACGGATGAACAGAAAAAAATTTATGCGTGGTATTTCATTTTCGTTGACGTTTAGGGAAATGGAATTTCTTAATCTCAAATATTTAATCATATCAAATTGATTCTAGTATACTAATGTAACTATTGACATTTAGATTTGTGAAATAAGTACCGACTGTGACCAATTTGACTTAATACCGAATGAATTATGAGACCTTGTCTTATTTATTTATGCTTTTTCATTTTTGTGGTATTGGGAGAACCAGAATTGGAAGAGGTTTGGATGAATTCCTTTAATAAAAATGACACACAATATGTAACGTAATTGAGCGTAGGTGCACATATATCATTTATTTTTACATTACTTACATCAACAAACGTCCACACTGCCATGAAGGCCTACCAAGAGTTAACAGCTTAAGCGCATTGTAATTACAGTGTGTGAAGTGCAGCAATAGTTTAAACCATATTAAATGATAGCAGTGTCTGATCAATACTCGCATGAGAGGGATTAACAGGAGAGAGAGAGAGAGGGAGACATATAGAGGGCGGAAGGTGGAGAGAGAGAGAGAGAGAGATGTGTTAAGTACATCTAGATTCTTCGTGTCGAAAACGTTCTTACATATGCAGTCCCGCTTCCGAAAATGTATGTTTTGCATCCAGCATAATATGGCTTATAGTCTTATATAATCCACCTCAACCTCTGCCTCACCTCTGCCCCACCTCTGCCCCACCTTTGCCCACCTCTGCCTCACCCTTGCCTTACCACTCCCCCATCTCTCCCCACCGCATCCACGGTCTACTAGGTTTAGTGCAAATGACAAAGATAAACTAAATCAACAGAAATATTGTGGAACATGATGACATACATTTGAGGATCACTTATAAGTGGTGGTGCACAAATATATTAAACATTTGATATGGTACATACAATATGAATAGACACACAGCTAACGTAAAGAGGTTTAGGTGTAACTTTAATTACACAAGTTAAATCATCTTTGATTCGTGCATGTGATTGGCTTATGGATTCGGTTGCGTCATAACAATTACACCAGTTAATTCCCCTCTCCCACTCCCATCCTACACTACGTACCAAGAATCCATACTGTGTTTATCAAATATTAGTCTTAAAATTAATATGGTATACCTTTTCATGACACCTGAATGTTTCCATATAATTATAAATCTGACTTTTCATAACTGATGAAGTAGATAGAAAGCTTTACCCATGTCAAAGGCAAATTAGAGATGAACTTTCGGGGGGGGGGGGGAGAGGGGGATCTCAAGGAGCAACGAGGCATGTCATATTGGTTTGAGGGACAAACAAAATCGAAAAGCTTCCTGACAATGCGAAATTACTTTGTGCACTTTTCAGTGTTCCACTATTTCACTATAATTGCCAAAGGACACTTTTCAGTATCAGAAAGTGACACTTATTACGAAGACGTAGCGTGTCTCCTGTCTCTCGAGACGAACCCCTCCTCCCCGAGTAGATTGTTACAATAGGAAGAGCAGGATCAGCTATATGATGTCGTAATAGAGTGGTAGTTTTGCTATCTTGGGGTCGGCGTCCTCGAGGGTGCCCGAGGCTCAGAACTGCCCTGCGTTGGACCCAGACTTGACTCGGATGTGATACACTCGACTACTGTCCTGGTACTTCATAGTAATAACATGAATAAAAGTTAATTGGTGGGTTTAAACATTAACTATGATAAAAATCACAATTGTAACAACTATCAACACGAATAATATGTAACGAATGATAATCCTTTATTCTTTTGCTTTTAAACTATAGGAATTTGTTTCCTCTATTTACGGGTTGTAAATCTGAATTCCAAAGCTGAATGTTCGTATGTGTCGTGCAGTGTCGTTTGACTGTGTCTAATGGATCCAATTAGACACGACAAACTCATATAATATCTACACTGCAGGACGAATCTTCATCTCCGTGTACATAATCTTATACCAGCTTCCAGGGAGATCAAACCAGTTGATACTTTTAGTACTTTGAAACGAGTACCGATAGTCACCATTCAGGTTCGATTTCCCGCAACCCTTGAACCACCAGCCACCATACGCTTCCTGCAGACAATCTTCGGGACTTTCTCTGTTGTTTCTGTCGCTGGTGCTGAAGAAAGTGTTCAGATGATAGCTTAAAGCTATGCCGCCTTCGCTAAATTGAACTGTGAATTTAAAGAAGAAAGTTTCTCGCAATGAGACCTTGTGAGACGCGAGTTTAACGATTGATACAGTATTTGTATCACACGTGTACTCACTGCTTGGTAACCGTGACACATCAGAACACCACTCTCACTACGTATCACACACCACAGATATGGTACAATAATGACATATTAAACGAAATTGTATTTCAGTCATTCGTTCATGTTATGATATAATTGTATATTACTGTGGTAATATGTTTCTTAAACAAACAACAAACCTGTAATTTCATTGTGATGGTATATTCTATACTGTTCGAAGTTTGTTTCCTCTCTTCCTTGTCTAACATATAAATAAATATATATATATATATATATATATATATATATATATATATATATATATATATATATATATATATATGTATATATATATATATATGTATATATATCTATATATATATATACATATACATATATATATATATATATATATATATATATATATATATATATATATATATATATATATATATATATATATATATATATATATATATATATATATATATATATATATATATATATATATATATATATATATAAACGTTGAAAACAAATCAACGTTTACTTCAGATAAAAAACTGCAACCTCGTGCATAGGTCCTATAAGGTACCCCTTCAAAACCAGATGCTACAAACACACAAATCCTCTAGAAATCAGAGATATGAGAAAGAGACCGAATTGTCTAAACATATATGACTACAATTGAATCTGGGAAATCCTAAAACAAGTCGAACACAGCCAAGTGCGTATCCGGACGTTATTTTCTGAACATTGTCAGCTAGTCACTGCAGTCTGCCGCGAAGAAACCCAATCGGTCGATACTCTCTTGACAAAATTATGATGAATGTTTGATCACATGTTTCGCAATTGTATATTTATAAGTGAAATCAAAATTTTCATGAACTGACATTCCTATTGTGTTTCCTAGCCCATATCTTTTCCAATGATGTGCACTTAAAGACAGGTGCGTTTTGCACTTCCGAGTTTTGTATCCCGAACAGTTTGCTTGCCCCCTTCCTTTCCTAGCCTCCCCTTTGCTTCAACACATCAACGACATCTCGCAAAGGAAAAAAAAAACACACACAAAAAGCAGTTACCATAGTGTTGGACATAAAGCTTTGAACATTGACGAACCTGCTGTTCCGTCGAAAGCTCCTAGGTCAGACAAGCGATAATTATCGCTCTCGTCGTTGATGCGGAACGTTTGAAACTGAGCGAAGTAGTGATCTCTAACACTATTCCCCAGATCAATTCGGAGTTGATAGTTACCTTGATTGGTGAGGTAATACAACTTGTCGTTACCCAACCAAAACTCGTGATTGGGCTTACCAAAGCCTTCTTTATAGCTTGTCCAATTACGATCAAAATCAACCAAACCATCGACACGGCGTTGGAAGACCTGGTACATAAGGGAAATTTAAAAAAAGCATTGCAGCAAAGGCAACATGACTCAAGCAATTTATTTCAGGAATCACTGCTTCTTCAAATTTAACTGATACCACACATTAAACGAAGCAAATACAAAGACGATGGAGGTTGTTGTACTGACTTGAATTAGTAAAAAATGTCCGTTCTCTGGCCTTGCTTCAGTACCGTGCATTTTTCTTTTCGAAGCAGTTTACTCGGACCTATGAGCCGATATTAAATTGTGTTGGGCTACCAGGGTAGGCTATTTATCAGGTAAGTTTATAGAGCTTTTAAGGTATCCAAAATTTAAACAGCTGAATAAAGAAAATTAACCGGAACCACAATAATTTTGACTGAAACCCAACAAATAAATATTTCCCATTTCCCTACTTCAGTTATATTAAACATGAAACAAATAAAGTACATCGTCTATACTATAGGTTGAACATACTAGACTCACCATCTATACTCCTCCGTCAGTCATATTATATAAATATATACAATATATCGCACATACTATAGGGTGTCATAATAGACTTACAGTCCACCCTCCTCCGTCAGTCATTTTATATATATATATATATATATATATATATATATATATATATATATATATATATATATATATATATATGTATATATATATATATACAATACATCGTCTATACTAGGGGTTAAAGGGGTTAAATATGATTCCCAGTTAAATAATTTTTTGTTTTGTTATTCCAGGGATCCTGTCGTGGAGCACTTCAAAGAGACTATGAAGTCCCGGGTATCATATAGGACTTTAACGTGTATGTATTAAGTGTAATAGTAATAGATCGAATACATCGTAAATCGATTAAGAATACATCATAGACTTACCATGTATCATTCTCGTCCAAAAGTGTACTAAATATCATCTATAACATATAATTATGATGTCATACTAGACTCACCTTTCATCCTCCTCCGTCAGTCATATTATACATATACAACATATCGTCTGTACTATAGGATGTCATACTAGACTAACCGCCCATCCTCCTCCGTCAGTCATATTATACACAATATATCGTCTACACTAAAGGATGTCATACTAGACTTACCGTCCATCCTCCTCCTCCTTCAGTCATATTATACATATACAATATGTCGTCTATACTATAGGATGTCATACTAGAATTACCGTCCATCCTCCTCCGTCAGTCATATTATACATATACAATACATCGTCTATACTATAGGATGTCATACTAGACTTACCGTCCATCCTCCTCCGTCAGTCATATTATACATATACAATATATCATCTATACTATAGGATGTCATACTAGACTTACCGTCCATCCTCCTCCGTCAGTCATATTATACATATACAATATATCGTCTATACTATAGGATGCCATACTAGACTTACCGTCCATCCTCCTCCGTCAGTCATATTATACATATACAATATATCATCTATACTATAGGATGTCATACTAGACTTACCGTCCATCCTCCTCCGTCAGTCATATTATACATATACAATATATCGTCTATACTATAGGATGTCATACTAGACTTACCGTCCATCCTCCTCCATCAGTCATATTATACATATACACTATATCGTCTATACTATAGGATGTCATACTAGACTTACCGCCCATCCTCCTCCGTCAGTCATATTATACATATATATCGTCTATACTAAAGGATGTCATACTAGACTTACCGTCCATCCTCCTCCGTCAGTCATATTATACATATACAATATATCGTCTATACTAAAGGATGTCATACTAGACTTACAGTCCATCCTCCTCCGTCAGTCATATAATACATATACAATATATCGTCTATACTCTAGGATGTCATACAAGACTTACCGTCCATCCTCCTCCATCAGTCATGTTACAGAAGACTTCAAATGGTGGTTCTTTCGAGTTAGTTGGTTTGATAGTATATATACCATCCGTAATGAAACCAGCATTGAACACATCCAGACAGTCACTCATTTGTATAATGGTACATTCCTCCCCGTTGCCAAGGTACCCACTACTACAGTAGCACCTATGTGTTTCTTCGCGCGTCTCGCATACTGCTTGTAAGCTGCAAGAGTAACCTTCGTTCAGGCTTATCAGTCCATCAGTACAGTTATACATCACTGTACAGTCGTTGTTCACAAGAAAAGAACCGGTCTGAAATAAATTAAGAATAACCATAATTAAATTGGTCACTAATCAACTAATTAAGGCCTTTTTGTGAAAACGCGTACTGCGGTATTGATTGCGAACGTCTCCAACAATCCGTGTATTCATCCAACTGTGATTATTAATTGATTGCATAACCTAATTATATAATTGGAAAATCCATCGAAAAATGGATTTGATCGTCTCTAATGCATTACTGAATCAATCGTTTTTAAAATTGGAGAATAAAATTGGTGATTAAGACAATTAAGAAAATTGGTGATAAAGAATCGTTATGTAAATGTAATTTCTGCTAGATATCGGTGGTTTTTACTCGGTCACACGTTATTGCCCTGTCCTATCATGTAAGTCAACTACACTGAAGTTGCCAACGAAATGCATCCTCAGGTCCACACAATAGTTGTTACCATCAAACTCCTTTTAGCGATGTAACGAAAGCCCAAAGTGTGTGTGAATGTATGCATGCATACATTTTACAGAGCCATATACTCACAAGTTTGTAATATTCAAAGCGACGGAGAGAGAGAGAGAGTAGGATGTGGAGGGGGAGGTGGAGAGGGACAATAATAAAAAACAAATGTAAAATTTATCTTTCGAATTTCTTCTCTTTTGATTTAAAATCCTACTAATTTCGTTTAAATACAGTCCTGTTATTTGAAATAACTTTTATCTCACCAAAATAGATACATTCTCCTCTGGAATAAAACAATTCTCCCGGATACTTTTCTGTGTAGAGGGAACTGTTAGTGATGCAGTACCAGTGTTGGTTGATGAGGTTATTGTGACTGTTTGAGTTGTTTTTCCTCCCTGGTAGGTGGTTCCACTATTCGCCGTGCTTCCTGGTTTGTCATTTGTAGTTGCATCTTCTTGGATGGTGGTTTCACTTGTAACACCGACGTCTTTTTCGGTGGACATTGCGCTAGTCGTGTCTCCTTTAATGTTTTCAACATTAATTGTGCTCCAACTCGTGCTACTCGTGGGATCTGAT